>NC_136058.1:142858946-143124016 GCF_964261635.1 Lissotriton helveticus | reverse complement strand
GGGTGAGGGGTTGAGGGTGAGTGAGGGTTGAGGGTGAGTGAGGGTTGAGGGTGAGTGAGGGTGAGGGTGAGTGAGGGTGAGGGGTTGAGGGTGAGTGAGGGTGAGGGTGAGTGAGGGTGAGGGTGAGTGAGGGTGAGGGTGAGTGAGGGTGAGTGAGGGTGGGTGAGGGTGAGTGAGGGGTTGAGGGTGAGTGAGGGGTTGAGGGTGAGTGAGGGTGAGGGGTTGAGGGTGAGTGAGGGTGAGGGTTGAGGGTGAGAGTGAGGGTGAGGTGAGTGAGGGTGAGGGTGGGTGAGGGTGAGGGTGGGTGAGGGTGGGTGAGGGTGAGTGAGGGTGAGTGAGGGTGAGTGAGGGTGAGGGTGAGTGAGGGTGAGGGTGAGTGAGGGTGAGGGTGCGGTGAGGGTGAGGTGAGGGTGGGTGAGGGTGGGTGAGGGTGGGTGAGGGTGGGTGAGGGTGGGTGGGTGAGGGTGGGTGGGTGAGGGTGAGTGAGGGTGAGTGAGGGGTTGAGGGTGAGTGAGGGTGAGGGTGGGTGAGGGTGAGGGTGAGTGAGGGTGAGGGTGAGAGTGAGGGTGAGGAGGGTGAGTGAGGGTGAGGGTGAGTGAGGGTGAGGGGTTGAGGGTGAGTGAGGGTTGAGGGTGAGTGAGGGTGAGGGTGAGTGAGGGTGAGGGTGAGTGAGGGTGAGGGTGAGTGAGGGTGAGGGGTTGAGGGTGAGTGAGGGTGAGGGTGAGTGAGGGTGAGGGTGAGTGAGGGTGAGTGAGGGTGAGGGTGAGTGAGGTGAGGGGTTGAGGGTGAGTGAGGGTGAGGGTGAGTGAGGGTGAGGGTGAGTGAGGGGTGAGGGTGAGTGAGGGTGAGGGTTGAGGGTGAGTGAGGGTGAGGGTGAGGGTGAGTGAGGGTGAGGGTTGAGGGTGAGTGAGGGTGAGGGGTTGAGGGTGAGTGAGGGTGAGGTGAGGGTGAGTGAGGGTGAGGGTGAGTGAGGGTGAGGTGAGTGAGGGTGAGTGAGGGTGAGGTGTGGGTGAGGGGTGAGGGTGAGTGAGGGTGAGGGTGAGTGAGGGTGAGGGTGAGGGTGAGTGAGGGTGAGGGGTTGAGGGTGAGGGGTTGAGGGTGAGTGAGGGTTGAGGGTGAGTGAGGGTGAGGTGAGTTGAGGGTGAGTGAGGGTGAGGGGTTGAGGGTGAGTGAGGGTGAGGGTGAGTGAGGGTGAGGGGTTGAGGGTGAGTGAGGGTGAGGGGTTGAGGGTGAGTGAGGGTGAGGGGTTGAGGGTGAGTGAGGGTGAGGGGTTGAGGGTGAGTGAGGGTGAGGGGTTGAGGGTGAGTGAGGGTGAGGGTGAGTGAGGGTGAGGGTTGAGGGTGAGTGAGGTGAGGGTGAGGGGTTGAGGGTGAGGTGAGGGTGAGGGTGAGGTGAGGGTGAGGGTTGAGGGTGAGTGAGGGTGAGTGAGGTGAGTGAGGGTGAGTGAGGGTGAGTGAGGGTGAGTGAGGGTGAGTGAGGGTGAGTGAGGGTGAGTGAGGGTGAGTGAGGGTGAGTGAGAGTGAGGGTGAGTGAGGGTGAGTGAGGGTGAGTGAGGGTGAGGGTGAGTGAGGGTGAGGTTGAGGGTGAGTGAGGGTGAGGTGAGGGTGAGTGAGGGTGAGTGAGGGTGAGGGTGAGTGAGGGTGAGTGAGAGTGAGGGTGAGTGAGTGAGAGTGAGGGTGAGGGTGAGGGTGAGGGTGAGGGTGTGAGGGTGAGGGTGAGTGAGGGTGAGTGAGGGTGAGTGGGGTGAGTGAGGGTGAGTGAGGGTGAGTGAGGGTGAGTGAGGGTGAGGGTGAGGGGTGAGGGTGAGTGAGGGTGAGGGAGGGTGAGTGAGGGTGAGGGGTTGAGGGTGAGTGAGGGTGAGGGGTTGAGGGTGAGTGAGGGTGAGGGTGAGGGTGAGTGAGGGTGAGTAGGGTGAGTGAGGGTGAGTGAGGGTGAGTGAGGGTGAGTGAGGGTGGTGAGGGTGAGTGAGGGTGGGTGAGGGTGAGGGTGAGTGAGGGTGAGTGAGGGTGAGTGAGGGTGAGTGAGGGTGAGTGAGAGTGAGGGTGAGGGTGAGTGAGGGTGAGGGTGAGGGGTTGAGGGTGAGTGAGGGTGAGTGAGAGTGAGAGGTGAGTGAGAGTGAGGGTTGAGGGTGAGGGTGAGGGTGAGGGTGAGGTGAGGTGAGGGTGAGGGTGAGTGAGGGTGAGGGTGGTGAGGGTGAGGGTGAGGGGTTGAGGGTGAGTGAGGGTGAGGGTGAGTGAGGGTGAGGGAGGGTGAGTGAGGGTGAGGGGTTGAGGGTGAGTGAGGGTGAGGGGTTGAGGGTGAGTGAGGGTGAGGGTGAGGGTGAGTGAGGGTGAGTTAGGGTGAGTGAGGGTGAGTGAGGGTGAGTTAGGGTGAGTGAGGGTGAGTGAGGTGAGTGAGGGTGAGGGGTTGAGGGTGAGTGAGGGTGAGGGTGAGGGGTGAGGGTGAGTGAGGGTGAGTGAGGGTGAGGGTGAGGGTGAGGGTGAGGGTGAGTTAGGGTGAGTGAGGGTGGGTGAGGGTGAGTGAGGGTGAGTGAGGGTGAGTGAGGGTGAGGGTGAGGGTGAGTGAGGGTGAGGGTGAGGGGTTGAGGGTGAGTGAGGGTGAGGGTGAGTGAGGGTGAGTGAGAGTGAGGGTGAGGGTGAGGTGAGGGTGAGGGTGAGGGTGAGGGTGAGTGAGGGTGAGTGAGGTGGTGAGTGAGAGTGAGGGTGAGGGTTGAGGGTGAGTGAGGGTGTGGGGTTGAGGGTGAGTGAGGGTGAGGGGTTGAGGGTGAGTGAGGGTGAGGGTGAGGGTGAGTGAGGGTGAGTTAGGGTGAGTGAGGGTGAGTTAGGGTGAGTGAGGGTGAGTGAGGGTGAGTGAGGGTGAGTGAGGGTGAGGGGTGAGGGTGAGTGAGGGTGAGGGGTTGAGGGTGAGTGAGGGTGAGGGTGAGGGGTGAGGGTGAGTGAGGGTGAGTGAGGGTGAGGGTGAGTGAGGGTGAGTGAGGGTGAGTTAGGGTGAGTGAGGGTGGGGTGAGGGTGAGTGAGGGTGAGTGAGGGTGAGTGAGGGTGAGTGAGTGAGGGTGAGTGAGGGTGAGTGTGAGTGAGGGTGAGTGAGGGTGAGTGAGAGTGAGGGTGAGTGAGGGTGAGAGTGAGGTGAGGGTGAGGGTGAGGGAGGGTGAGGGTGAGTGAGGGTGAGTGAGGAGTGAGGGTGAGTGAGGGTGAGTGAGGGTGAGTGAGGGAGTGAGGGTGAGTGAGAGTGAGGTGAGGGTGGGTGAGGGGTGAGGGTGGGTGAGGGTGAGGGGTTGAGGGTGAGTGAGGGTGAGGGTGAGTGAGGGTGAGTGAGAGTGAGAGTGAGGGTGAGGGTGAGGGTGAGGGTGAGGGTGAGTGAGGGTGAGGTGAGGGTGAGGGTGAGGGGTTGAGGGTGAGTGAGAGGTGAGAGTGAGAGTGAGGGTGAGGGTGAGGGTGAGGGTGAGTGAGGGTGAGTGAGGGTGAGGGTGAGGGGTGAGGGTGAGTGAGAGTGAGAGTGAGAGTGAGGGTGAGGGTGAGGGTGAGAGTGAGGGTGAGGGTGAGGGTGAGGGTGAGGGTGAGGGGTGAGGGTGAGGGTGAGGGTGAGGGTGAGTGAGGGTGAGTGAGGGGTGAGTGAGGGTGAGGGTGAGTGAGGGTGAGGGTGAGGGTGAGGGTGAGTGAGGGTGAGGGTGGGTGAGGGGTGAGGGTGGGTGAGGGTGGGGGGTTGAGGGTGAGTGAGGGTGAGTGAGAGTGAGGGGTGAGGGTGAGTGAGGGTGAGGGTGAGGGTGAGGGTGAGTGAGGGTGAGGGTGGGTGAGGGTGAGGGGTGGGTGAGGGTGAGGGTGGGTGAGGGTGGGGGGTTGAGGGTGAGTGAGGGTGAGTGAGAGTGAGGGGTTGAGGGTGAGTGAGGGTGAGGGTGAGTGAGGGGGAGGGTGAGGGGGAGGGGGAGGGTGAGGGTGAGTGAGGGTGAGTGAGGGTGAGGGGTTGAGGGTGAGTGAGGGTGAGGGTGAGTGAGGGTGAGGGTGAGTGAGGGTGAGGGTGAGTGTGGGTGAGGGGGTTGAGGGTGAGTGAGGGTGAGGGTGAGTGAGGGGGAGGGGTGAGGGTGAGGGTGAGTGAGGGGGTGAGTGAGGGTGAGTGAGGGTGAGTGAGGGTGAGGGTGAGGGTGAGGGTGAGGGTGAGGGTGAGTGAGGGTGAGTGTGGGTGAGGGGTTGAGGGTGAGTGAGGGTGAGTGAGGGTGAGTGAGAGTGAGGGTGAGTGAGGGTGAGTGAGGGTGAGTGAGGTGTGGTGAGGGTGAGTGAGGGTGAGGGTGAGGGTGAGGGTGAGGGTGAGGGTGAGGTGAGTGAGGGTGAGTGGAGTGAGGGTGAGGGTGAGTGAGGGTGGGTGAGGGTGGGTGAGGGTGAGGGTGGTGAGGGTGGGTGAGGGTGAGTGAGGGTGAGGTGAGGGTGAGTGAGGGTGAGGGGTGAGGGTGAGGGGTGAGGGTGAGTGAGGGTGAGGGTGAGGGTGAGGGTGAGGGTGAGGGTGAGTGTGGGTGAGTGGGGTGAGGGGTTGAGGGTGAGTGAGGGTGTGTGAGGGTGAGTGAGGGTGAGGGTGAGTGAGGGTGAGTGAGGGTGAGTGAGTGAGGGTGAGTGAGGGTGAGTGAGGGTGAGTGAGGGTGAGGGTGAGGGTGAGGGGTGTGGGTGAGTGAGGGTGAGTGAGGTGAGGGTGAGGGTGAGTGAGTGAGGGTGAGGTGAGGGTGGGTGAGGGTGAGGGTGAGTGAGGGTGAGTGAGGGTGAGGTGGGTGGGTGAGGGTGAGGTGAGTGAGGGTGAGTGAGGGTGAGTGAGGGTGAGGGGTGAGGGTGTGAGGGTGTGAGGGTGTGAGGGGTGAGGGTGAGTGAGGGTGAGGGTGAGTGAGGGTGAGGGTGAGGGTGAGTGAGGGTGAGGGTGAGTGAGGGTGAGGGTGAGGGGTGAGGTGTGAGTGAGGGTGAGGGGTTGAGGGTGAGTGAGGGTGAGGGAGGGTGAGTGAGGGTGAGGGGTGAGGGTGAGTGAGGGTGAGGGTGAGGGTGAGTGAGGGTGAGGGTGAGGGTGAGGGGGGAGGGGGAGGGGGAGGGTGAGGGTGAGTGAGGGTGAGGTGAGGGTGAGTGAGGGTGAGGTGAGGGTGAGTGAGGTGAGGGTGAGTGAGGTGAGGGTGAGGTGGGTGAGTGAGGGTGAGGGTGAGTGAGGGTGAGTGAGGGTGAGTGAGTGAGGGTGAGGGTGAGTGAGGGTGAGGGTGAGTGAGGGTGAGGGGTTGAGGGTGAGTGAGGGTGAGTGAGTGAGGGTGAGGGTGAGTGAGGGTGATGGTGAGGGGTTGAGGGTGAGTGAGGGTGAGGGAGAGTGAGGGTGAGGGTGAGGGTGGGAGTGAGGGTGAGGGTGAGGGTGAGTGAGGGTGAGGGTGAGGGTGAGTGAGGGTGAGGGTGAGGGGTTGAGGGTGAGTGAGGGTGAGGGAGGGTGAGGTGAGGGTGAGGGAGGGTGAGGGAGGGTGAGGGAGGGTGAGGGAGGGTGAGGGAGGGTGAGGTGAGGGTGAGTGAGGGTGAGGGGTTGAGGGTGAGTGAGGGTGAGGGGTTGAGGGTGAGTGAGGGTGAGTGAGGGTGAGGGGTTGAGGGTGAGTGAGGGTGAGTGAGGGTGAGGGTGAGTTAGGGTGAGTGAGGGTGAGTGAGGGTGAGGGTGAGTGAGGGTGAGGGTGGGTGAGGGTGAGTGAGGGTGAGGGTGGGTGAGGGTGAGGTGAGGGTGAGGGTGAGTGAGGGTGAGGGGTTGAGGGTGAGTGAGGGTGAGTGAGGGTGAGGGGTTGAGGGTGAGTGAGGGTGAGGGTGAGTGAGGGTGAGGGTGAGTGAGGGTGAGGTGAGTGAGGGTGAGGGTGAGTGAGGGGTGAGGGTGAGTGAGGGTGAGGGTGAGTGAGGGTGAGGGGTTGAGGGTGAGTGAGGGTGAGGGTGAGTGAGGGTGAGGGGTTGAGGGTGAGTGAGGGTGAGTGAGGTGAGTGAGGGTGAGTGAGGGTGAGTGAGGGTGAGTGAGGGTGAGTGAGGGTGAGGGTGAGGGTGAGGGGGAGGGTGAGGGTGAGGGTGAGGGTGAGGGTGAGGGTGAGGGGGAGGGGAGGGGTGAGGGTGAGTGAGGGTGAGTGAGGGTGAGTGAGGGTGAGTGAGGGTGAGTGAGGGTGAGTGAGGGTGTGAGTGAGGGTGAGTGAGGGTGAGTGAGGGTGAGTGAGGGTGAGTGAGGGTGAGGGTGAGGGTGAGTGAGGGTGAGGGTGAGGGTGAGTGAGGGTGAGTGAGGGTGAGTGAGGGTGAGGGTGAGTGAGGGTGAGGGTGAGTGAGGGGAGGGTGAGGGTGAGGGTGAGTGAGGGTGAGTGAGGGTGAGTGAGGGTGAGTGAGGGTGAGTGAGGGTGAGTGAGGGTGAGTGAGGGTGAGTGAGGGTGAGTGAGGGTGAGTGAGGGTGAGTGAGGGTGGGTGAGGGTGAGTGAGGGTGAGTGAGGGTGAGTGAGGGTGGGTGAGGGTGAGGTGAGGGTGGGTGAGGGTGAGTGAGGGTGGGTGAGGGTGAGTTAGGGTGAGTGAGGGTGAGGGTGAGTGAGGGTGAGGGTGAGTGAGGGTGAGGGTGAGGGTGGGTGAGGGTGAGGGGTGAGGGTGAGGGGTGAGGGGTGAGGGTGAGGGGTGAGGGTGAGGGGTGAGGGTGAGGGGTGAGGGTGAGGGTTGAGGGTGAGTGAGAGTGAGGGTGAGTGAGGGTGAGGGTGAGTGAGGGTGAGGGGTTGAGGGTGAGTGAGGGTGAGTGAGGGTGAGGGGTTGAGGGTGAGTGAGGGTGAGGGTGAGGTGAGGGTGAGTGAGGGGTGAGGGTGAGGGGTGAGAGTGAGTGAGTGAGGGTGAGTGAGTGTGAGTGAGGGTGAGTGAGGGTGAGGTGAGGGTGAGTGAGGGTGAGGGTGAGTGAGGGTGAGTGAGGGTGAGTGAGGGTGAGTGAGGGTGAGGGGTTGAGGGTGAGGGGTGAGGGTGAGGGGTGAGGGTGAGGGGTGAGGGTGAGGGGTTGAGGGTGAGGGGTGAGGGTGAGTGAGTGAGGGTGAGGGGTGAGGGTGAGGGGTTGAGGGTGAGGGGTTGAGGGTGAGTGAGGGTGAGGGGTTGAGGGTGAGGGGTTGAGGGTGAGGGGTGAGGGTGAGTGAGGGTGAGGGGTTGAGGGTGAGGGGTTGAGGGTGAGTGAGGGTGAGGGTGAGGGTGAGTGAGGGTGAGGGGTGAGGGTGAGTGAGGGTGAGGGGTGTGAGGTGAGGGTGAGGGTGGGTGAGGGTGGGTGGGGTGAGGGTGAGTGAGGGTGAGGGTGAGTGAGGGTGAGGGGTTGAGGGTGAGTGAGGGTGAGTGAGGGGTTGAGGGTGAGGGATTGAGGGTGAGGTGAGGGTGAGGGGTTGAGGGTGAGTGAGGGTGAGGGGTTGAGGGTGAGTGAGGGTGAGGGTGAGTGAGGGTGAGGGGTTGAGGGTGAGTGAGGGTGAGGGGTGAGGGTGTGAGGGTGAGGGGTGAGGGTGAGGGGGTGAGGGTGAGGGGTGAGGGTGAGGGGTTGAGGGTGAGTGAGGGTGAGGGTGTGTGTGAGGGTGAGTGAGGGTGAGTGAGGGTGAGTGAGGGTGAGTGAGGGTGAGTGAGGGTGAGTGAGGGTGAGTGAGGGTGAGTGAGGGTGTGTGAGGGTGAGTGAGGGTGAGGGTGAGTGAGGGTGAGGGGTTGAGGTGGTGTGTGAGGGTGAGTGAGGGTTGAGGGTGAGTGAGGGTGAGGGTGAGTGAGGGTGAGTGAGGGTGAGTGAGGGTGAGGGTGAGGGTGAGGGTGAGGGGAGGGTGTGGGTGGTGGGTGAGGGTGAGGGTGAGGGAGGGTGAGGGGTTGAGGGTGAGGGGTTGAGGGTGAGTGAGGGTGAGTGAGGGTGAGTGAGGGTGAGGTGAGGGTGAGGTGGTGAGGGTGAGTGAGGGTGGGTGAGGGTGGTGTGAGGGTGAGGGTGAGTGAGGGTGAGGGTGAGTGAGGGTGAGGGTGAGTGAGGGTGTGAGGGTGAGTGAGGGTGAGGGTGGTGAGGGGTTGAGGGTGAGTGAGGGTGGTGAGGGGTGAGGGGTTGAGGGTGAGTGAGGGTGAGGGTGTGTGAGGGGTGAGTGTGGGTGAGGGTGAGGGTGAGTGAGGGTGAGTGAGGGTGAGGGTGAGTGAGGGTGAGGGGTTGAGGGTGAGGGGTTGAGGGTGAGGGTGTGAGGGTGAGGGGTTGAGGGTGAGGGGTGAGGGTGAGGGGTTGAGGGTGAGTGAGGGTGAGGGGTTGAGGGTGAGTGAGGGTGAGGGGTTGAGGGTGAGTGAGGGTGAGGGTGGGTGAGGGTGAGGGTGGGTGAGGGTGAGGGTGGGTGAGGGTGAGGGGTTGAGGGTGAGTGAGGGTGAGGGTGAGTGAGGGTGAGGGTGAGTGAGGGTGGGTGAGGGTGAGGGTGAGTGAGGGTGAGGGTGAGTGAGGGTGGGTGAGGGTGAGGGGTTGAGGGTGAGTGAGGGTGAGGGGTTGAGGGTGAGTGAGGGTGAGGGTGAGGGGTTGAGGGTGAGTGAGGGTGAGTGAGGGTGAGGGGGTGAGGGTGAGTGAGGGTGAGGGTGAGTGGGGGAGGGTGAGGGTGAGTGAGGGTGAGTGAGGGTGGGTAAGGGAGAGTGAGGGTGAGGGTGAGTGAGGGTGAGGGGTTGAGGGTGGGTGAGGGTGGGTGAGGGTGAGTGAGGGTGAGTGAGGGTGAGTGAGGATGAGGGTGAGTGAGGGTGAGTGAGGGTGAGTGAGGGTGAGTGAGGGTGAGTGAGGGTGAGGGGTTGAGGGTGAGTGAGGGTGAGGGGTTGAGGGTGAGGGTGGGTGAGGGGTTGAGGGTGAGGGTGAGGGGTTGAGGGTGAGGGGTTGAGGGTGAGTGAGGGTGGGTGAGGGTGAGGGGTTGAGGGTGAGTGAGGGTGAGGGGTTGAGGGTGAGTGAGGTAACCTGGCATGGTAACCTGAAAAAAATGTGGGTGTGAGCCATGTGAAGGGGTCTGCGGTGAGTGTGAGACCCGAAAAGGCAGAAGTCGGGAAAGAGAGGCTGCGGGTAAGGGTATGCACGAAAGTAAAATGTGCACAAATGGGGCCATGCGGTGGGCGACCAAAGCAGAAGCGGCTGGCAGAATAAGCGGGCCAAGGCCGAGAGTCCACTGGGTGCACGCGTCCTACCCGGAAATGACTGGGGGATAGGTGGGGAATGGCATGGTAACCTGAAAAAAAGGTGGGTGTGAGCCATGTGAAGGGGTCTGCGGTGAGCGCGAGACCCGAAAAGGCAGAAGTGGGGAAGGAGAGGCTGCGGGTAAGGGTATGCACGAAAGTAAAATGTGCACAAATAGGGCCATGCGGTGGGCGAACAAAGCAGAAGCGTCTGACAGGATGGTGGTGCCGGAATAAGCTGTGCACATGTCAGGCCATGCTTTGAGTAACTTATAGCGATGCGGCTGACAGGATAGTAGGGTTGAGAGCAAAAGCGCCGAAGGGGCGCCTGTGTATATGCTGCTAATAATTAAAAAATGCATATGAGAACTGTATTATCGCAAATGATGGAAAAGATATCTCACCTGAAAGAAAAACAAGAAAGGAAACAAGACGGAGGGCATTGCTGTGGGGAGGGGGGGGGGAGGAGAAATGCACACGGCGGGCAGGGGAGGGGGCGGAGCGGGGAGAGCGGCATGAGGGTGTGAAGCAGCCGGGGCCTTTGAAGTGAAGCTAAGCTTCACTTCAAAGGTGTGGGAGGAGTGCGGCTGAGGGAACAGACGGCGATTTGGTGATGTGCACGCGCATTTTAGGTCAATGCGCTTGCGCATTGACCTAAAAGCCACGGGCACAGCACCAAATCGCCACAGTTAGGTAAACTTTGTTTAAAGCCCTATAGTCTCGCTTCTCTCAATGCGCATGCGCATTGATAGGTCACGAGACCTAAAAACTGGGTTGTGTTTCTAAAAAGTTGAAGACCTAATGTGGAGGAATGGTCAAGAGCCAAGAAAGTAGACGTGCTCTATCTAGCTCAGAACAGATCAGAAGGTGAGGGAAGCTGTGAATGTTTGGAGGGAGCTGGTGTGTTCATTTTTTTTATGTCCCTCACTTGTCCAGCCAACACAAAGACAAATGTGTGCTCCTCTTCGAAGGCAGATGGTTTTAGATGCTGCGGGTACAACTAGATCACCTAATGCTTGGACTCTATGAAGAAGACTGTTGTTGCCTGAAAGTGCTAAACAGCAAGCTAATGAGTATGCCTTATTGCATTTAGAGGTTTTCAAGTTTGGAAACAATTTTGTTTTTAAAATACAGCACAAATTAAGTTAGCTAAATGGAGTGGTATTCTCTACTATAACCCCACATTCATCCTATTCTAGGGGGGTGGCTACTTGGTTTGATAAGAATGTCCCCTTTAGGTTATCCAAGGTGGTTCCGGGCTTTGAAGGCCAGAACATCTGAAACATCATACTTTGCACTAACAGGAGCTGTTTCTACATTATGTATATGCTCCTTGAAGGTTTAACTGTTTCCAAATCTGGTAGTCTGCAACTTCCCATGCCTGGCTATCCCAATGATAAGGTTTGGTGACTTTAATTGTGTAATGTCTGGCATGCCCAGTAAATACCCCCTTGGCCAAACCTTGCAACCCTACTTACTAGACAACTGACAGACATTGTACATCAACTGGGATTATTAGATTTGTAGTACAAAACAGTACACCTGGTAGTTGTCGAAGTGAGGTGACCTAGTATAGCCAGACCAAAATTCAGGATCTGCTCTTATGATGTTCTACATGTTCCAATTCAGTCTCCTGTTTTCACCTTTTTCACAGCTTTGGAAAGCGACCAGTGGGCACCCGATCCTTTGCGCTGCTACAATAAAACACGCCCTGGAAGTGCATATCATAGGAACATAATACTTAAGGGGAAACCTTCACCATGACATGGGTAATTAGTAGAACATGGAACGCGAGAAGCATACATCCACAAGCGCAATGTTATTCTATGTACTCCTATCTGAAGCACAGAACCACCTAACAGAAACGGAGGCCGTACGCCTCCACAGGTTCTGGCGAGGACAAGTGTTAAGCACTAATTTCTCAACTCTGGCATGAGGAGTATTTATATGGGTAAAGGTGGGAACCCCATATGTGGAAGAGGAGGTGCAGGTTGAGGAAGAGGGCTGATACGTATTCACAAAGGGCAGACTAAATGGGTGTAGAATCCTGGTGGGTTCCGTGTACGCCTCTAACACAGACCAAGCCTCACTTCTGCCCAAACTGACCGATGTTCTGTCCAAACGGAGCGGGATCCCTTGGTTAATAGGAGGTGACTTCAATTCGGTACTCAATGTTACTCTGGACAGATCATTTGCACCTCCGACATGCACCACAGCATTGACTAATGTACAGACCCTGGATGCCTGGTTAACCCACTGGTCACTGACAGACACATGGCGTTCCCACAACCCCAAAACACGCATTTACTCATTTTACTCCCAAGTAAACAGAATACACGCCAGAGTACACCATATAGTGGGGTCAGCTTCGCTGCCTCCTTTGATCGGACTGATCGACTACCTATGATGCACACACACAGATCACAACCCACACCACATGCAGCTTAAATGGGCTGCCCACCCACCACCTATTTCCATTTGGTGCCTCCAACCAACAGCGCTGGAGGTCCCACCTTTCTTTTCATCACTGGGTGCTGCAACAGTGGAGTACTTTGATATTAACGAGGGTTGCACTAGCAGCTTTTTAACAGAATTTAAAGTAGTCATCCGAGGGTACAGCCGTAGACTTGTATTGAATATTCGTTAGCATTTAAAGGACGCCGTGAGTAGAGCGAGCATGAGCTTCTGCATCATGCGCGTCAGAGCAGTGGAAAGCTCGAGTGGTATGCATCGCCTAGATGCAGTACGCAGTGAGCACGTTGAATTGCTAGAGCGACTTCGATGTCTGAACTATGCAGCAATGTCGGGCAGAATGGGTCGGCTATTGGCATTGCTGCTGCATCAGGAGCAACCCCGGCATCCTATACACACACTGCGCGCGAACGTGGTGCACATGGTATACACCCAGCATGAAATACATGTGGAGATGATGCAACATTAGGCAGCACTGTATGAGCCCACGGTCAAACACGAGCTGCAGCAGCTAAACTCCTTCCTGAAGACAATAAGACTACCCATGGTCACTTCTGAACAACGAGATGAGCTCAGTGCACAGACTGCTCTCCAGGAGGTCCATGCAGTCATTGCGGCGTTAGCAACAGAGATGACCCCCCCCCGGACCCGATGGGCTACTTGCTGAATATTATATGGTCTATGCTGCATCTTGGGTCCCAAAACTACATGCTTTATATAATGCAGCACTGGAAGCATCAACCCTCCCCCGTCGCTCCGCGAGGCAAACCTGGTCTCATTGTCGAAGCCAGATAGAGATCCCACTGCATTGGCATTGTATTGGCCTCTGGCGCTGCTGGAAGTTGATTCCAAAATGTTGACGATAATCCTAGCGGACCCTGGACCATGCCGACCAAAAAGGATTTGTCACTGCATGCAACACCTCACTAAGCCGGAGAGTTTTTTCAAAGTAGCTAGGTACTCGCCAGAACACTGGCCTTACTCAGGATGCCTAATACTGGATCCCGGGAAAGCTTTTGATACTTTGGACTGGGAATATTTATCTGTAACGCTATCCTGATATGGGTTCGGGGGGATCTTTATACACATGGTTAAACTATTAAATAGGAAACAGACAGTGCGCTTGCGAACAGGACCCTATATCTCTGATCCGATAAAAGTTGGTAGAGGAACCCAGCAGGGATGCCCACTATCCCCATTGCTATTCTCATTGGCTGCGGAAACCGCTGGTGGAGGCTATCCGACAGAGGGCAACTGAGTGGGGCATTCCGCTAGGGGACGGGGTGAACATAATTTCATTGTATGCAGATGACTTATTTATATATATCAGAAATGTCAGGGAAGTTCCCCCTTCATTAGCGTGCAATCTAGGAGAAATTGCTGCCCTGTAGGAGCTGAAATTGAATGCAATGAAATCTTGCCTATTTCCCTTTGGTGGTGTGTGCCCAGACTCTTTATACAAGCTCAATTGAATTCGTATTGAGTGATGAGTGGATGCATTCCGCAATGTAGGGGTGCGGATATATCGCCAAACTGCAGACCTCGCGGAGGGCATCCTACACAGAGCAGTAACGTCCATCAGGTCCCAGATGTCTTTTTGGTGCACCCTTCCACTAAAGGCCATGGGACGGGTTGCGCTCATTAAAATGGTGGTTCTTCCAAGGCTTTTGTATGGCTTCACAAATCTAGCCTTACACATTCCCCACACTTCTTTTGTACCCTACGGCGCATCATTAGGAACTTTCTATGTGAAAATTCCTATTGTCGAGTAGCCATCAAAAAGTTGTACCTACCTACTGACCAGGGAGGCCTAGCGTTACATAACATGGAGCAGTACTACCTCGTCGCGCATCTGCAATTGGTGGATCGATGGCTGGCTTGCCGCATCTTGTCAGACACAGAATCTCTGCCCTGCCTTGGTCCCTTAAGGCCCTCACCAAGTTATTTCATTCTTGTGTGAAGGGGAACCTCCGGCTCCACTACTGCTTGACACGTACCGCTGCAACCACAGGTCCTTATACATACCCAGAAACTCGAAGCCGTACGAGCCTGCACTCAGAAGGCGCACGGTCACAATAGCAGCTGAACTACGTCAATAGGGAGCAGGGGGAATGCATGATAGAGGGGCATCCTAGTGCCTTATGACACACTGATGGATGAAGAAGGGTTACATCCAGGACAATTTCTGTTACACCACTCGATACTGAGGGCCCTAACAAGCCAATGGGGTGACATGATGACTGAGCCTCCGATACACCTAACAATCGAATATTTACAAGTCCTGGGGCAATG
This sequence comes from Lissotriton helveticus, assembly GCF_964261635.1. Taxonomy (NCBI): domain Eukaryota; kingdom Metazoa; phylum Chordata; class Amphibia; order Caudata; family Salamandridae; genus Lissotriton; species Lissotriton helveticus. Next base: position 143,110,124 of record NC_136058.1, on the reverse strand, counting down.
CAGCCACCTTATGAAGTAGTTTGCAGCCTCACTTAGATACCACACCTCAACATTGTTATCACTATGAGACAGCGGTGGGAAGAAGTTTGTTTTCTTTGTCCCACACAGTATTACCCGCCTCCCAAGTTAGTAGATCATCACATAGACGCTTGGACACACATGCCAACAGAGCACTGGCATAGTCCTGAGCTCAGCATGGGACACTAGTGAAGAACGGGTGTATTATGCAAAGTCCTCATGAGCTATTGGCAAACGTAAGGAGCAGGTAGTTGTTAACCAAAAGCAGGTATTAAATAAGCCTGTACACTGTATTATATGTCCAAACAGAGGAAATGTAATGCTATGGAATGACAAATGTGACTGTCTACTTTCTTTGTGAAACCTTTAATAAAACAGATTTATGCCACAAAAAATAGATTTGTAGTAGAAACATCATCAACAAAGTCTAATATGCTCTTTCTACCTATCCCCCATACAGCTCTTACAGTAGGATAGAATATATCTTTATTAGTCAAGCCATTTCGGCAAGGTAAACAAACTCATCGTATTTGGAAAAGGTTCTCTTGGACCTCAAATGTTTATTCTATACTTAGCTTGGTTACAGACCTAGAATCCCAATTTGGCGGCACAGGATGGAGTGATTAGAAGATACGTTTTTCAGACTGACCTGGTTGAGACCTTGAAAGTCTTTATGTCACTGTGGGACAGCATTCTATCAGACTGTGGTATGAGAAGCAGAAACAAAGGTGGACGAGAGGGTTGCATGCATCAGTAAGATATAAGGGTTATGTCAATAGCTGACGGAGGATATTTCAAAGAGAAGAAAATTATTGCTTTGGAGAGTGAGATCATGCAAAAACTGAACTAAAAGTGGACTTGGTTGAATGGAAACGTGTATGGTGAGCTGCATGCTTCTTTGAGCATTTCTTCAGATATGTCCTTTCAGCAGAAGTTTGCAACTATGGGGACCAGTCCAGGTTAATGTTGGCCTAGTTGCTGAAGAGCAAACAGCCCATTCTCCGAATTGTTGATTGGGAAGGAAAATTACCATTCAATATACCATATATACAACGGGCCATTAATAAGGTCTTAAAACGTTTTCTTAAGACCTTATACACACACCTTGATGTCCCTTCCCAGATGAAATTTGCAACTATTTTGAAAAGATAACATTGCAACGCTTAACATCGGGAAAAAAATAAGTACTAAATAACCCCAACTTCAGAGGAGTGCTGGCTTAATGAACCAAATCAAAAAAGGGAAGGCTCCCAGTATAAACAGCCTCCTTGCTGAGTTATCATGCATTCCTGGGACTTTTTGTAGCGAAGTCCATTGAGGTTTCTAATGAGTTTCTCGAAATTGAATGGCTCCCCTAGTCAATGAAAGAAGCAGTCATAGTATGGTCCAAAACAAAGGAAAGAGCAGAAGGTCAACAGTCGATAATGAAACCAGATGCGAAAATCGTTAGTGAAGCTCCTGCAAGAAGATCGGTGATGTTAACTTTTGACCTCCTACATCTCGACCAATCCGGCTTTATCCTTCACTGCAACACTAGGCAATGCAGTACCAGATGGATCACGAAAAGCATTTCCTTCACTTGGTTAAAAGAGATTAGGTAATGGAATTTCTAGTTACTTCGAAGGCCTTTTATATGAATGCATAGAGTTCAGGTGTCAGGTCACTTAAATGTTAAATTTTTGCCCATATGTCTTGGCATGGTTCAAATTTCTCCACACAAAACCACTCATCCAAGTTAGAGCTGGGCAAAAAAGTCTGGATAATGTATACTCTGGAGCACAGGATTTCACCCGATCTACCAGCTGTCGCCTCTCTATTTGCTTTTGTGATGGAGCTTGTGGCAAATATGTTGGGACACCACATGAACGAATGGGAAATTAATGTAGGCACACTGTAACAACTGTTGTCTATATATGATGATGAAACTTCAGTATCCTTAAAGAGATCTTTATGTCACACTTGTTCGATCTACTGGGAATATACACAGAAGTTTCAGGAGATAGTACAAATCGGTCAAAATATAAGTTATTCCACCAGCGAAACGAGGGGTTGAGAGAATGTTTCAGACTTGTTTACAACGGTAAACTAAGATTTGAAATACGTGTGAATCAGACAGGAGCACCATAGACGTTAAGCACATTAAACTCAACATAGGATGTGTTCTTGATGTCCAGTGAATTTTGGACAAAGCTAGCCTTAGTCTAGCCTTATCTTGAATAGGCAGGATTACTTTGGTATAATTGGAAGTGCTCCAAAGAGCCGGGTCTGGTGGCTCAGTGGACTAATGATCCTACTGCAGGGGCCTGTGTTCGACCTCATGGTCACAGGTTCAAATCACGGCGGGTCCACTCAGCCTTTCGTTCATCTGAGGTCGATAAAATGAGTACCATTGAGTTGGGTAACAACAAACATCTGTTATTCAGCCCCAAGATACCCATAGTGGTGAACGTTCGCTTTACAAATACACGTTATGCTATGTTATGTTGTTATGTAGGTGTCTATTAGGGGATAGACGGTCCACTTACAAGTTCTATATTTTAAGAATTAGATAGTTTTACATCATCTCCGTTAAATTAAAATGGGTGCCCACTCTGTTACTAAACTATCCACTCTGAAACTGTCTTAAGAGACAAATGAAATGGGTTTAATAGACACAGAATGTTACTACTTAGCCCCCCAAAATCTTTCTCAATGGCTTTTGAAGACTGGTACACAGCATACATTTGTGTCTCACTGTCACTCTAATAATGGAGCTCAACTATCCGTTCCTTGCCATTGTAAATGTGGATTCAGGAATGCCTCACTTGGTCTCACCGATTTTTCTTGGGACTGGTTCTCCAAATTGATAGTGGAATAAGCAACCTTAGCTGAACGGGGACACCTTTTGAGGAATAAAGGAATTTTGTACACTTCACTTGATGTTAGGCAGTGGATTGGGTAGGCATGAGATGTAAGATGGTATGAGATATCTACAATGATGGCACTCAAACCTGCAAATCTACTTATTTGTCTGAAGGTGTCAAGCAATACAAGGGAAGTTTTTCCGGGTAGTTGATCAGAATCTGACGTACTCCTGGAAATTGTTCACTATTACCAAATGCTTTTACTCTACATGGTGTTATGAGAGCAAAATCCACGTCTGCGGAGAGAGATGCAAGTTTCAAGTGACTGGACTACAGTGCTGGCTTATACTAAGTAGCAACAAGCAATACTTGGAGATTACCTCACGCTTGCTGTTCTCCATTAGAAATACCCCTCTCACCAAGGAAAATGTAGATATGTGGAGTGAATGAGGCTTAATGCACACAATTTGGACATGTAAAGTGGAAGTGTTTTGGACAGAGTAATTACTTGAATGCAGAGGGTAGTTTGGAAAAGGAGGGACTCGGACACCATGCTAGGTTCAGCTTGCAGCTATGACCCAAGGGGAAGCGAATGGGCTACTGCAACGTTAGGACCAATGATGGTGAAGTGGTTCTTTGCAATTCATTAGATTCAGGACTGTGGAACTGTGCATACATTTTAGCAGAAAGATTAGGAGGAGTGGATGCTTCCTGAAATGCTTCCTGAAGTGTTGCACATGGCTGCTGTTCAGATTGAACCCAAGTTGGATAAAAAAAAATCACATCAATAAAGGGAAATAAACAGAACTGCCAATGATCATGGGGAGATACACTACACTGACTGAAGGCACTACACTGACTGAAGGCAGGTACTGAATGGCAATGACCACAAACAGATGTTCTGCCCATGGGTTCACATACTTGACTTGCAATGTTTCCATCAAGCGCATATCAACCATGAACTTCCATGTTTTGGCATGAAGTCAAGATGAACCGCAAAACCATCTGTGACCACACGACTAAACTCGCAGACACCAAACTCCTTCTGTATGTTATTCTACAAGTACATTTCTGTCAGCTGCTGTATGATGTAGGGATGCTTAATATTTTATAAACAAAAAAAAGAGTCTGATTTTCTCCTTTCTAACTTTATGCATCTTACTTTTTTGGTGCTTTGGATTTTTTTTTCAATAGTTTTTATGGATGATTCTTTATCCTAAATAAACTTTGATTATATTCATATATAACAGTTCAATACTCCAGCAATTTCCTTTCCATACACAGCCCTTTGTTTCCACACAACTCCTGTCCCAATCCTAAGTCATTGATGGATTTCTCCTGGTTTGATACAGTCATCTCTGCCTTTCGGGTATTTACCATATTAGCATCCTAGGTTAGGTGCACACAAACTGCAGATGTCAAACATGCTCCTTCATTTTCTGTCTCAGAAAGGCGTTACCATCTTTCAATCATTCTAGATTTCATAACAGTGTACAAAACCCCAGTACCATAGTAAGCACACCAAGAAGGCCAATTGGAATCGGATCTTGCTTCACTCTTTCTGCAACCACATCTATTAGTAACATCAGCATGTTGTAAATTCCCTCATGGATTTCCGTTCCCCACTTATGAACAGCACTTGATGTCAACAGCTGCAATTAAAAAAAATTAAAAAAAACAATTATTTTCCTTTTCTCCAATCACTTTGTTTTAATACATTAAACAGAACACGGGTCATCTGACAAGAAACTCATCTCATTTATTAACTTTTCAGACACGTGTGGAACTCCCTTTATAAGTTTCAAATGCAATACAATTATATATGTTCCTACCGTCTTTAAAAAAAAAAAAATAGGTCGCTGTCACTTAAAAAAAAAAAGTAAAAATTATCAACCAAAAAATAATCAGATCAGGTAAGGTTTATTCAAATATACTATTTAAGCATTAAAAACACGTGCTAATGGGTGGCAGGTTTTTTTTTTACCATAACCGGCTTTTATCGCCATAGTACCCATTTGTATGAACATAAAATGTTGAACGATATGGACGATAAAATGTTGCTCTGCAAACGGCCCCAATCAAAGTATTTTGTATTCGTATCTGAGCTTTCGGAAATAAATGATATTAAAAAAAATAGCCACACACTAATGTCACTATTCTACTTTTGTTGCAAAAAGGCACAGATGAAACTACATTAACTGAACGATTCGGTTTAGAAAAGTCTCTTTGGGATGGGATGAGCGGTATAGAATGTTGGGTCCCCAATGTGGTGGGTCTGAGGGAAGGGGACTTGGCAGTTCAGCATGAGCAGAAACTGGTTTGATCCATGCGAGTAAGGAGGGCCCAGTCAGGCCTCGCTGAAGGGGAAAAGGGCCTCGACTGCCGAAGAGGCAGGCTGCAAAAAGTATCCCATTGACCGACATTTACTTGTTCTGGAGCTCTGAATATACTTTTGTTTTAAAAGTATAGGTCATAGGACCCAAACTTAAATGTCATCCCACTGGCTAATGCTAATCCTACATTGCTATTTCCCGATCTTTCTTTTGTTGGTATGTACCTTAACGGATTCCAAGTTCAGAAGTGGGGCTTAGGTATTTAACAGTATGTTAACGTGTAATCAGATGATTTACGTGTGGATTCGGACGTCTTACCTTTTTAAAGGCCTCAGGCATACACCGGTCCATAAACCTCTTGCAATTCTCATCGGAATCCGACAGGCCTGCAAAGAATAAAAGAGGGGAGGAGTGGGTTAAGACGCCCATGGCATCAGCTCGTTTATTGGACGGGCACAGCGGAAGGCATGCGGCTCCAGCAGCAAAGGTCACAGCTCTTCGAGTAACAAGCTGCTAGAAACATCAGAGTCGCTCCCCTGGGGACCCGCAGCACTGCAGGCGACCGATTGTCAACACCAGCGTCTCACGCTTCCACGTTTCATTGTGCGCACCGCCGCACCGTTGAAACAAGCCAATGCTCCCTGGGAGTTTGAAGTCACCACTCGCGCCAATTAGCAGATTATTGCGTTTTCAAATGCCGACTCATTTTCACAGCCACAAGTTATTTCATGAGCTATAAATAACGGGCCCTGCCGAGTGTTGCTCAAGTCACTGGAAGCAGCCCCAGAGCCAAGACTCTCCCAGCCCTTCCACCCACCGCCCTGGAGGGATGTCACCAAGATGAAACCACATAACCCAGCCACCTCAGAGGACGTTCGCAGCCTCTAGCGCTGAAAGACAGACTGAAACAAGGTCTTCAAGAAAAACGCAATGGGGATTTATGGTGCACAGTGAAAGGCAGAATCAACAAGGATCTAGTGTAGATTAACATTTATTATATTGTGATTAGATCATTTTCAAATTGAACCACATTGCGTGCAAAGTGAGCAGGCCTGAGACAAAACGTATGTGATCGGCTAATGTCCCACCCGTATGTTGGTGGCCCTGATTAAGATCTGATTGGGCCGAAGTTGTGTGGTTTTGATTTGAGCAAAAGCTGATACTCAATACAGCAGACATGTGTTGCTTATGGAGGAAAGCCAAAGATAATGCCTACAGGGCTGACTTATTTATGGTGAAAAGGATATGTCAACAACAGTCTATTTAAGGGAAGATTGTTATTATTCTATGCGAGAACCGGGGAGAAGGATTTTATGGCATGGAATCTCACAGATTATGCAGTAGACAGTGGTCTTGGCGTTGGTTATCCCGATGAAAATCCTTGGCTATAGAATTTGCTCTGAGAATCCTTGTTAGACCCTCTTAGCCAACTGTAACTTTGAATATCTTTATCATTTTACGACTGTGCAACTGAGAGTTGCATTGAGGGAAAACATACACTCAAAACAGCAGGACTGAGTTGGTTAGGACGATAAATTATAGACCTGGAAGGTGCACTGGGAAAGCTAGTTCTGAGCAGCTTATAATGAAAAGTTATGGAAAAGGCAATCGGATCCAGCTTTCTAACTGAGAAAAGCATTTGTTAATGACAGTAAGTCTTACACAGTGGATTGCTATTACTTTGTGTTACATGTTATAGACCGGCATTCCGTTACATTTAATCTCACAAATTAACATAGTGGGCAGGAATTGTGGCAAACATGAAGGGATTTCAGTAAAATGATTCTTGCGAGGCACTGTTAAAAAGGGGTTGTAAATAGTTTTGCAAACGGTATTTTTCTACATATTTGTCATTTTAGAACTAAATGCACAAAGGTTGCCAGTTTAGGTGCACTTGAATGGGCCTGTGTTGGTTAAGGTGTCAACCCAATAAAAACTATAAGTCTTATCAGTCCATTGGGAAAAGTTACACCAGATTCCATACATTTAATAAGTCTGATGTACATAACTGCTTTTTAAGGATAGATTGTTATTAGATAGTGTTAGACAAGTTACTTACTTTCGGAAACGCCTTAGCCACAGATTCCTTACCCAAGACCATTCCAGGAGTCAGGAATAATCAGGAAGCTTTTTGCTCGATCAATGGCCTAGCGCGCCAGTCAGGGACACTTGTCAGCGCCGCGTGATAGTGTCGTCCACACAGGAAGGGCAGTTTGCGTCACCTATAAAGGGGCAACCTCGGTGTGCTGACGTCGGTGACATTTTCAAGACTTTCCACGTCAGCACCGCAGAGCCAAGAAGTGCACTGACAGTGGTGTGTTTAGAACACCTAGGGTCCGTAAAGGGATCAGCCCTGACCCTAGAAATTTGTCTGCAGTACAGGAAGAATGGGTAGGTCAGTAAGGAATCTGTGGCTGCATCATATCTCTACCAGATAAGGATCTACGGAAAACAAGTAACGTGTCCAACTGATAGACAAATCTAGCCGCAGATTCTTTACCTTAGAATAGATACCCAAGCAATACCATCCACAGAGGAGGAACTGCGGACAAGTTTAGACCAGTAGGTCTTGCAGGACAGAGCAGCCAAAAGGGCGTCTCTGCAGACTGGACCGTCCAGGCAGTAGTGCTTAGCGAACGTGTGTAGTGATGGCCACATTGCTGCTTGACAAATGTCAAGGACCACCACGCTGCAACGTGGGGGGTTGGGGGAGGCAGCCTTAGCTCTGGTGGAATGAGAGTTAATTGACCAGAGCATAGCACATTTTGATGCAGGGAACGACCCATCGCAAGATCGTCCTCTTCTGCAACGCATGACCTTTCTTTGATCCAACACAGACCACAAAGAGTTGGTTGTCCATCCAAAACTCTTTAGTGTGGTCAAGGTAGAACGACAATGCTCTTTTTGAGTCCAGACAGTGGAGTCGCTCCTCCTCTTTAGAGGGTTGCAGTGGAGCATGGAAAGTGGGTAAGGTGACTGATTGCCCTACGTGGAATGGAGTTACCACTTTTGGTAAAAAAGAGGCCCTAGTGCAAAGCACCAATGTGTCAGGGAAGATGGTAATGTAAGGAGGGTTGGATGACAGAGGCTGCAATTCGCTCACCCTCCTGGCATTAGTTATTGTCACTAAAAAGCCTGTTTCGATGGAAAGCAGCCGAGGGGGCAGTTGAGCAGAGGTTAGAACGGAGCGCACATGAGGAAAGTGAGAACCAAATTAAAGTCATGTTGAGGCATGATGAATGGGGCAGGAGAGAGAGAGAGAGAAGGTATACAAGGTCTTTGTAGAGGGAAGCCTGGCTGCCAAAATCACATCACAGACTTCGGGAGGAAGGTAAAATGCTGTCAACTGCCGCTACTTAATTTCCACGGTAAGCGTAGATTTGAGAGGTTCGGGTGGAGGATCATCCCTTGCTGCTGCAACAGACGATCCTCCCTTGGGATACCAGACTCTCCATGCCCAGTCCTGAGCCACAAGAATTACTTGGGTCCTGTCACCTGAACTTCTTGAGCACCCTAGATGGGTGTAGTATGGACAGAAAGGCGTACAGGAAGACTGACCTCCCCTCGAGATGCAGAGCGCTGCCGGCTGCTGCCTTGGAAACTCCAGCGCAGGACTGCTGACATTGCACGTTCTCGGCAGAGGAGAACAGATCTAACCAAGGCTCTCGGAACTTCTGAAAGAGACATTGCACCGCCTCCAGATGAAGACACCATTCGTGATCCACTAGGTATCGAAGGCTGAGTTTGTCTGCCCCGGCGCTCAGAAATCCTACCAGATGTGAACCACCAAGGATATGTCCTGCTGTTTCAGCCATGTCCAGAGACGCAGGGCCTCTTGACAAAGGGTCCAGGACCCCACCCCGCACTGTTTGTTGGAGTACCACATAGCGGTGGTGCTCTCCATTATCACCTGAACCAGCTTTCCCTTGATGGAAGGGAGAAAAGCTTTCAATGCCAAGCAAATCGCTCGGAGCTTCAGCAAGTTGACGTGGAGTCCTGATTCTGCCAGAGTCCTCTGATCGACACCTCCCCCAAATGTCCGCTCCATCCCAGGAGTAACACATCCATCACTATGGTGTGATCTGCTGGGGAAGGTAGAGGGGTCTGCCTCTAACCCAATCACGGTTGGTCAGCCACCACTGCAGACCCTGCGCAGTTCCCTCTGAGATTTGGACCATGTCAGAGAGATTCCCCTGATGCTGCACACACTGAAGTTTCAGATGCCACCGTAAAGCCTGCATGTGCAATCTGGCAGGTGGCACTAGCAGAATGCAGGAGGCCATGAGGCCTGGCAGCCTGAGTCAGTCAAACCAAAATCCAGGAGAGAGGCTGAAACATCCGTATTATAGCCTGAATATCCTGGATTCGCCGCTTGGGAGGATAGGTCTGAAACTGCACCCTGTGGAGAACAGCTCTGATGAAAGGGAGAGTCTGAGAGGGAGTCAGGTATGACTTCGGCACGCTGATGGTGAACCCCAGCGAAAGCAGAAGATTTGTGGTAGTCTGGAGGTGGGAAAGGACAGTCTATTGAGTTTGCCTTCAACATCGCGTTGTAAAGATAAAGGAAGAATGGCACCACCGATCTGTGAAGATGAGCTGGGGCCATCGCCATCACCTTGGTGAACATCCGAAGGGCACTGGTGAAGCCAAAAGGAAGCACTGTGAACTGAACGTGCTCGTGGCCTACTGTGAACTTACTGGCAGTAGTGCAAAGGGGCAGAAAGGGAGGGAATGTGCAAATAGGCATTCTACAGGCCCAACGCTACAATCCAGTCTTCGGGGATCCAGGACAGACCAGACCTAAACCAGAGTGAGCATTTTGAACTTTTTCTTTTTGACGAAGTAGTTGAAGGCTTGCAGATCTAGAATAATATGAAGACCCTTGTCCTTTTCGGGACAAGAAAGTAGCGGGAATAGCAACCACAGCCTACTTCTGGTGCCGGAACCCTCTATATGGTTCCTTTGGCCAAGAGAGACCGGACTTCCCCCCTGAAGCAAGTTCAGGTGGTCCTCCGTTAGCCGGTCGTGAGTCGGAGGCACAGAGGAAGGGGTAGTCTTGAAGGGGAGGGAGTAGTCCTTTCGGACTATCTGAAGAACCCACTTGTCCAATGTGATGTTTTGCCAGTGGTGGAGGTGTGGCCACAAAAGGGATTAAAAGTAGATGAGGGCGGGCGGTTACAGAAAGGTCCAAGAACTTGACTGTAGCCTGAGAGTTCTTAATGCGCTCAAGGGCCATGTCTATCTGGTTTCCGAAGAGACAAGTGCCAGCCAGGCTTAGCATCAAACAGCCAATGCCAATGACATTGCTCTACCCAGCGAGTATGTGGTATCAAGCCCACAACAAATGGGGAAATTTGCGTCATCTCTTCAGTCGGGTACTGCTTAGGAAAGAATGGCCCGGGCCTCTTCCGGGACCTGTGGCAGCACTTGTGCAACCACAAGTGCTGCAACAGTTGATTGTCCTATTATCAGGAGCACCTGTGCTAGGCTTGGACCATGTACCCAGAAAGACATCTGTCAAGGCCACGTTGAAAGGCAGGAGGAGTTGCAAGGAGGAGACACCCAGCTGCAGGACCTGTCAAGATGTTAGTCTTGACTTCCATTGAAGGAAGCTGAATGTTCAGGAGCATCACTGCCCTTCTTACCACCCTGCTTAAGAATGTTTCAAAAACAAGGGTGTCCCAATATTTGAACCTGGGGTAGTCCATAGTTTGGGAGTTAACAGTGGTTCATAAGTGGCAAAATTGGTCCTAGAGAAAGGAAGTGTTCATTTGAGAGAGTGTTAATCTGGGGCATTGGACATATTAATGACTAAATGCCAAAAAACGAGGGGGGAGCAGTTGTAGGCAATTTAAAATTGTATGAAGGGACAAAGGAAGGACATTGAAAAAATAATTTGTAAATATTTCAACAGCTTTTGAAGTATAGTTTGCTTGCTCACAAGAACGTGAAGGAGTGTGTGGCGTGACGAGTGGAAGGTGACATTTAAAAATCTATGCCTCACTGCTGCCGTGAGACGGAGCGGCTGCCCATCTCTGTGCATGAGCAGACGACTGTGGTTCCAATTAATTAATTTCTATGCCTACCTGGCGGTGTGGTCCCACACAGCAAATTCACTGAGCCCGCTCCCGCGGTGTTGTTCGCTTGCATATTGGAGCACCCACTTTTGCCTGACTTTGCCTGAGTTACTGGGCCCCATGGAGACTCCTTAATTAACTAACTCCCAAAAGGAATGCTCGGTCATCCACAGAATAACTGACCCGTCCTGCTGCATTTACTCATCAGCCTTATTTGGGTCCACAAATTCTTCATGCTCACAATCCTTGTCCCGGTGAAGATCTTGAATCACTGAGATCGAAACGCCATCGACCATGTGCAAAACTCCTTTATTGTTTAAATTATCACCAGTTTTTTTTTTGCCTTTGTTCTCAATGCGATGTATATATTTTTTAAATGTCACCTTCACTCGTCACACCACGCCCTCCTTCACGTTCTTGTGAGCATGCAAACTATACTTCAAAAGCCTTTGATGATATATTTACAAATAAATGATTTATTTTGTCAGTGTCCATCCTGTGTCCCTTCGCACAATTTAAAATTGTCTACAGCTGCTCGACCCTCGTTTTTTGGCATTCATTCATTAATGTGTCCAATGTCCTAGATTAACACTCTCTCAAATCCACATTTTCTTTCTCTAGGACCAATTTGGCCTCTTATCAACCACTGTTAACTCCCAAAATTCTTACCACCCTAGCATATGAAGCTCCCTCCTCATTGCCTATGTAGGGGGGAGGAAGCAGGCTAGAATCTGGGGAGGTATTCAGTCCACTGACCTCACCCAATTCCTCATACCAGACCATTTCATGCTCAGGCTGGTCTTGTAAAGGGTGCAGCGACCCCTCCTATGCGCCCTTCATCCCTAACCTTTGAAAATAAGGCTGATGAACCGACCTAGGACTAAAGGGTGCAGTCAGCGCCGTCAGGCACCAATACGGCTCTGGGTCAGAATAGAGTAAGAATACGGCTGGTCTCAGCCACGTCAGGAGTCTTTGTGCAGGGCTGGTGCCGGGGAAGTTCACAGGGGCACAACCACCGCCAGTCCGGATCTATTTGGGGCCATCGGCGCAGGAGCCAATGACGTGAAACACAATGGATCCACTTTTGAGCCTCCAAAGGCTCGTCGGGAGGGTCAGGTCACCCAAATATGAGGCACATGGCATCATAGAAATCCCTAAGCTGGGCGGGGGTCGCTCCTGGAAAGGCAGGGTGATGAAGCCAACCCAGATGCAGGTACCGCAGAACGAGGCTTAGAGCGTTGAGACTTCTCCGTCATGCTGGCCGAAGGACGGGGAGAAGTTGAAGCAGGCCTCAACTTCTTCTGTTGCCTATGCCTCTTAACTGCCTGACCTAATGACGCTGAGTTAGAGGAAGAGTACAGAGGACTTACGGAGTGGTGCCCGGACCTTCCTGTCGACTGGGAATGAGACCTTTGGGGCAAACGGTGTAGAATCAACCGATCCCTCAAAGCCTTCGGTGCCATGGCCTGGTAGTCAGAGCACAACTGAGTCGTGGTCGCACTCCAGGCACCAGAGATAAATTAGATGCAGAACCGTCACAGACATGGCATGATAGCATGGTTTGAATTCAGAAGTCTCCTTCGACCTGAAGGAAAAAACCTACACACCAAAAGTCGTCAACCAAACGTTAAAAAAAGCCTTTAAAAAGTGACAGAGGGTAGCTCTCTTCATGGACCGGCGCACATGGCGGGGAAAGAAAAGCACGGAGGTCAGTGTGCCGAGGTGGCGCCTTTTATAGGTGACATGGACGTCACTTCTGGCGCGGACGACGTCATGCTGAGCCAACCGTTGCCACCTACGGACACACAAGGGTATTGCTCAGGTAAACGTCTTCCTAATCCAGCCTGACGCCTGGGATATTCTAAGGTAAGGAATCTGCAGCTAGACGTGTGCTTCAGTGGCGCAATCGATTAACGTGCTGTACTTATACAGTAATCTGTGGCTAGATGGCTTTATCAGATAAAACCTGTAGCCTTTTGTTGCACTGAATCTTGCAGACTAACATAGTAGGCAAGGGGTGTGGTGTTAGAGAACAACTTGAACAAACCATGGGAATAGAGTATTTGCACTATGGCAATCTTTATATGGCTCTACAGGATGCATAAAAAAAAAGTTGACAAGTGTACTTTTAAGCATATTGTTAATTTTATTATGGGAAAGCTTATGCCCAAACACAGTAGATCTGAGCTAGATAAGGCGACAAACTAATGAAAAAGACTACAGTCCTGACTTTTGAAAAGTTGCAATAAATGGAGTAGTCTTGACATTTGGGAGAAATATATAGGAATTTAAATGCGCATTATTAGACTGTATTAAAGCCTACAGATTTATATTTTGTTACAATGAACAGCACAGATTTATGGAGTAAGCAAAGGTTTGTATTTGTTACCCTTAGCCACACTGTGGGTGTAGAACATTTGCACTGAGAATCCTCGTTCGGTATCTTAGGAGAGAGAGTATTTTTTTTGCCAACAATAAATTTGTATACCTTTGTCATTTTATGAAGGTATGCCTTATGGTTGTCTTCTGATAAAGTTTACACTCAATAGAGTAGACCTAAGTTGGTTACGGTAACAAGCCAGAAATAACAGCTATACGCCGGATTGGTTCACTAGGAAAAGGTATTTCAGATGCCTGAGTACAGCATCAAACAAATGGTAAAGGATGAAGGCCTTATCGGTTCACTGGTAAAAGTTTTGTCAAATTCCTTACGTGCTACAAGGAAAAGTCAGTACACCTGACACACCGATTGTGAAACGCATATGCTAAAGACACTAGTCATTTTAAAGTGACTTGTTATTACTTTGCCTTGAAGCCTACAGATAGGAACTTTGTGACATAAAATCCGACAGATTGCCTTAGTAGGCAAGTGCTTTTGGTGTTGGTTACCCCGTTTCACAAGCCATGGCTAAAGAAGAGCTGCACTGTGAGAATCCTTGTTAGACCCTGTTAGGAGAGAGAGTGAGTACCTTTCATTGCTTTGTATATTTTAGTAATTTTATGAAGGTATGCCTGATGGGTGCCTAATGACAAAGCATAAACTCAATACAGAAGGTCTGAGTTAGTTATGGTGACCAGCCAATAGTAACTATAGGCCTGATTGGGACTCTGGGAAAAGGAAGTTCAGATGTCAAAGGTTTGATATGCTTATTACGATAAGTTACAGCAAAGGTGGTAGGTCTGAAATATTTACTATGTAACACATATGCATAAGCAGATCGCTTTTAAGTGTGGATTCTTATTGCACTGTGTTAAAGCCTACAGTAAAATATTTTGTTACATGATATCTTACAGATGACCTTGTATGGAAGGATTTTGGTTCTGGATACCTCATGTGAACGTCCTTTGGATGTCCATGGTGGCCAACTATCCCTCCTATTGCCTCCATTAAGTCCCACAGAGCAGAACTGATGAAATACCAGGCCATGCCACCTTAGTCCATCACTCAGCAAAAGTGCCTCCTGGCGCGTTCTCGGTTAAGGGATGAAGTCCCCTTCACTGCTGGGGGTCCTTAGGGTGGAGATTGAGGTGCTAGTGACAGAAGTTATATGTCCAAAATTTTTTGTGAAAATTGGCGGAATTATAAAAAAAATATCAGTAAATCATTAATATGGATTGCTATTGAAATATTGATAAATGTTTTTATAGAGCAATTTATATAATGAGTTATCTACTGCGATGGTTAGAATTAATTATATAGTTATACATTTTTTATGTGGTGGTTGCTATTGAAGTGCTGCTTTTGCTTTCCTCTTTTGCATCGTGTCTGGGGGAATTGCTATTACCAACGTCATTGTGATCTCCGGCTAACAGGAACGTTATAGTTAGGAAATAGGATTTTTTTTAAACTTAGAAATTCACTGAAAAAAAACAAAGGCTACAGGGACTTTAGGGTGATATTGCACTTGTATAAACCCAGATAAATTCAGCAGTTCTAGTTATCTAAGCTGTAGATTATGTCATCAGTGTTGTAATCAGTGATGTCATTTGAGATGCCAGCAGTGATGTCACTGACCAGGTCATGAGAGATGGAATATGTGAGGTCATAGGCAGTGCACCGCGGGCGCGAGTTACAGTTAGCTCAGACAAACTAATGTCCCTGTAACCTTTTTCTTTTTTCAGTGAATTAAAAAAAAAAATATCCTAACTAACATCCCTGCAACCTTTGTTTTTTGTACATATATATACATATACATATACGTACATATATATATATATATACATATACACATATATACATACATATACATACATATATATATATACACATACATATATACACACACACACAAAAAATTATTTATATGTATATATACATATATATATACACATATATATATACATATATATATACATATACATATACATATATATATACACACACACACATATATATGTATATATATATGTATATATATATATATATACAGACACAAAGAGAGAGACAGGAGAGATAAATCGGGAGATCGAGCAATCCAGAGATAGAGATAGACCGACCAATAGATAGCCTTTGGGTCTGCACTCTTCTGACATTTGTCAGTGTTATTTATACCCTGCTTCAATCCACAACAGCTTACTGTACATGGTAATGCTTCAGTCCATATCAGTCATTGACTCTCTTGTCCTGTCAATGAAGACATTTTCTGATCACATGTGCACATCCACCTGAAAAAGAGTGCACTTCAGTGTGAGGGCTAGTTACTTTCAATTTTCTCCTTGTATAATTTCATTTTCGATTCTTTGCTTCGCCTTCTTTTATTTGTTTTCTCAAAAGAATACCACAGCTTCCTAGGCAATGCTAACAGGCTGCTGGCCGCCCATTTCATGTTAAGTGTGCTGCATCCCACATGGTCTCTTCCTCTAAACCAAGAGACTATTATGAAATGTTGTTGTTCAAAGTATATATTTGTTTTACCTTCCAAAATGACCAACACATTTGTTGTAAATGTGGCAGCCATGCTGGAACTTTAAATCAACAATAGACTATGCACAAGACAATTACAAAATGGATAACAGATGCTGTGTTTGGTTTTCTTATTGCAAGTATATTCCCTCCGTGCTTACACAGCAGCACGTTTAATTTTCCACTTGTTTTCTTTCTATTGGTCTTGCATACATTGTCAATTACGCAGATGACACACAGCTGATCCTCTCCTTAGATGGAGGATTCCATCTCTGTGGAGGTCCTACATAACTGTTTACGAAGCACGGCAAGGTGGCTGAAGGATAATTCACTTCAGTTTAATGTCGGGAAAACTGAGGTGCTCTTTAGTGCTGGTTCGAGGACCCCTCGTCCTTTCCCCAACAACTTCTAGCCCCCGGAAACTGGCTCCAACGTACGACCTGCGGACGTTGTCCGCAACCTTGGGGTCATGCTGAACTATAAGCTCAGCATGGAGACACATGTGCTTAAAACATCGGCCTGTTGACTTGCCATCCTCCGCTCACTCAGGAAGGTTCTGCCCCTTCTACCCACCCTTGCGCGTGCCCAAGTGGTCAGATGCACCATGCTGAGCAGGCTGGACTATTGCAATGCCCTCCTGCTTGGGTCCCCCGAGTTTTTGCTGGATAAACTCCAAAGAGTCCAATCGGCGGCTGCAAAACTGGCACTGGGGTGGCCGAGAAGATCTCATGGACCATCTGCATTGGCAAAACTACACTGGCTTCCTCTTAGGCAGAGGATTCAATTCAAGGCCCTCTGTATAGTTTTTAGGGCCATACATGGTTGCGGCCCAGTCCCTCTACAATCTAAATTCTTATGGTATGTCCCCACCAGACATCTCCTTTCTTCTGACGCTAAACTGGTAGTTGTGCCCAGATTTAGGAAGGTCAGAGCCGGAGGTAGGTCTTTCGAGGTGGCGGCCGCCAGATTATGGAACACACTCCCCACTGAGAGGAGGCACATTGATGAACTTCTGCAGTTTAGAAAAAAGTTGAAAACTTGGCTTTATCCTGGTTAATACACTGCAATTCCCCGCTCTCCTCTGTTTTTTTATGCTAGCGCCAGGATGCCTGCAATGGTGACAGTCAGCGCTTTACAAATTCCTAAATAAATAAATAGTGGAGTCTGTGTTTCATAGTAGTTGTGTCAGAGGGCGAAAGCAAGAATGATTCAGTGAATGGATGCTTGAGTGCAAACAAGTGACAGAGTACATGTTTGATTACTTAATGAGTTTCTAAAACATCAATGAGACAAAAGGCACTTTCATTCATATGAACAGACCTAATGGCATTGCTAGCTGGTTAAGACATCAAAACCCTTTGCAAACCAGCATCAAGGCTCTTCATGATTTCAAGTTCAATTATCAGAGCGAAATTCAACAGTAAAATGAAAAGACATCCAAAAGTTGTTCAGCATTTAAAGCAGTGGATTCAAGATACACTAATTAACAAGAACTGTGTATGTATGAAAAAAAAGTATATGATTAGATTAGATGTATATAAACACAAATTGACAAAAAGCTTATAACATGTAGTTTCTATTGATTGAATTATCAACAAGTTAAATTTTTTGCTATAAAAATCTTACCGAGTTTTGCCAAGTAGGCAGCTGC
The DNA here is from genome assembly GCF_964261635.1 of Lissotriton helveticus. NCBI lineage: Eukaryota > Metazoa > Chordata > Amphibia > Caudata > Salamandridae > Lissotriton > Lissotriton helveticus. Next base: position 143,092,299 of record NC_136058.1, on the reverse strand, counting down.
AATCAAACACTTCCCCAGTGACTCTTCTCGCTTGTATGGTATTGACCAGTGGTCAGTTAACACACGACTCTCCAGCTCGTACAAATTTGTTGTTGGAAATTCAATATTTTCCCCAGAGCAGTTTCCATTTTCATCATTCTTTTGAGACTTAAGGGCACAAAGAACAATTGGGGGGGTTAATTATAGGAGAAAAAATAATGAGCATCCACAAAATATTAAAGTCAAATAACTGAAAACAAATCACCAGCAAAGATAATTACTTTTTCCTCATGCATTTGCGGATTTTACTTTTGTCACGTATGCCCGACTAGTCATCTTATACAAATTACCAACTGCCCGTTTGTTTTATAAGTTCTCAAGTTTGCAGTGGCAAAAAATGATCATGAAACACTCAGAAGCTAACCACTATAAATATTTTTTTGTGTGTAACCTTCAACACATTTTTACAGTGTACAAGAAATACAAGTTACTTACCTTTTGTAACGGTCTATCTGCTAAAGACTATCTACCTGCAGATTCTTCACCTTTTGAATAATCTCCAGACTGCAGAGTGGACCTGGCTCAGCAGTACCACTGCGTGCCAGTAGGTGGTGCAGGGCGGATCTGCAAGGACGCATTTTCCCTGTGTAAATTACATGTTGAGCCGAAAAAGATGTCACTCCCACATGCTGACATCAGTTGCTTTCTAGAGTATTCGCACCCAAGACACAGGACCCCAAATGCACATTGGTGTGACCAGTGTACCGACTGCTAGACTTGGGATCTTCTGAAATGATAGAGTCCAATCACAGCACTGGGAGGGGCGATGAGTAATCTGTAGCTACAAGGTCTCTCTACTAGAAAGTAAATAACTAGTTTTACTGATATAGACTGCTAGTCACAGATTCCACACCTTTTGAATGAACAGCAAAGCAGTACCTATTTGGAGATGGGTCTGTGAATGGACTCAAACCCGAAAGTCCTGCAGAATAGAGGAGGCAAAATGCCCTTCCTGGTGTACCTGATTGACCAGACAACATTACTTAGTGAATGTATGGAGGGATGCTCGCGTAGCCATCAGGAAAATGTCTAGGACAGGAACTCCGCATGCTAACGCAGTGGTAGCAGCTTTTGCCCTAGTAGAATAAGCATGCAGTCCTTCCGAAGGATACATTTTAGCCAATGTGTAGGAGATCTCAATGAAGAGCACTGTACTGTGTGAGACGGATTTCCTGCTTTGCTTTTTGCCTTATGGAACCCCACAAAGAGATGATAGTCCACTCAGTGTTCTTTGGTATTATCTACATAGAAGCTCAGCGTTATCTTGAGGTCCAAGCAATGGAGTTTCTCCTCCTTCTTAGAGGAGTGAGGTGGAGTATGGAATGCCAGCAGGATAATGGTTTGACAAATATGGTCCAGTGTCACGACCTTTAGTAAGAGGGATGCTTGTGTCCACACAACTAGTTTGTTTGGGGAAAAAATGGTGTATGATGGGTTGACAGAGCTTGAAGCTCACTCAACTAACCACACCGATGCAATAGCAACAGGGAACACTGTCTTGAGGGTGAGAATCCCCAAGTGACAGTTGTGAAGGGGCTCCACGTGAATGCACAGGAGGAATGTAAGGACCAAGTTAAGGTCCCACTGTGGCATGACAAAGGGAGAGGAAGGAAACAAACATTATAACCCTTTAAAAAAAAAAAAAAAGTAACTGGAGACAAACGACCGCTGATGTTGAAACCGAAGAAAAAGGGGAAAGAGCAGAGAGGTACCCAAAGCCACTAGGATGATTTGGGCCCAGTCAGCCATTATCCTTTGGAGAACTCTTGACAGAAGTGGTATTGGTGGAAAGGTATGCAGGAGTCTAGAGTTTCAACTGAGGCGGAACAAGTCTGAGCTAGACACGCCTTGGAAACTATAATGTGCCGGAGTGCTGACATTGTGCATTGCTGGTAGTGACAAGATCAAGCCATGGTTCAACCCATCAGCAGAAGAGATCATGTGTTCTCCAGATGCAATTGCCACTGGTGAGCTCCTAGGCGTCAATTGCATTCAAAGATTCTGCCAAGTAGTTCACTGGCAGTAGGAAGATTCCATGGTGGTCCATCCATTTCCAGAGACGCAGGCCCGTGTGGCACAGGGTCCACAACCCTACCCAGCTTTCTTTGATGAGGGATGACATGATGGTGGTGTTGTCTATAAGCACCTGTACTGGTCTCCCCTTGATGGATGGATGGAAGGAAGGCTTTCAACACCAAGCAGATGACCTTCAGCTACAGAAGGTTGGCATGAAGCCAGGACTCTGCCAGAGACCGGAAACCTCTGAACTCCACCTCTGACAGATGCCCACCCCAAGCAAGAACAGATGCACTTGTCACCATTGTTAGCTGTGGGAGGGGAAGGGAGAGGGGTTCGCCACGGATCTAATTGCAGTCCAGAAACAACCACTGCACAACTTCTACCATCTCTTCCTAAATCTGAACATGGTCAAAGAGATCCCCTTGATGTCCACTGACAATTCAGATCCCACAGCAGCCACCAGCCAGAGTCCAACTTACCGCCGCCACTGCCGAGAGTCTGCTACAGGTACCAGCCGCCACCGCCAAGAGTCACGAAGTCCACAAACACCGCGCCGCCGCTCCGGGGACCACAACACCCGGCAGGCCACGCGGCGGCGCGCAGGAGGTGACGACGAACGCGGGGAGAACGCGCCAGGAGGCGCTACAAATTCCCTGACACCCCGGCAGAGCGGGGGAGTCCAACTTACCGCCGCCACTGCCGAGAGTCTGCTACAGGTACCAGCCGCCACCGCCAAGAGTCACGAAGTCCACAAACACCGCGCCGCCGCTCCGGGGACCACAACACCCGGCAGGCCACGCGGCGGCGCGCAGGAGGTGACGACGAACGCGGGGAGAACGCGCCAGGAGGCGCTACAAATTCCCTGACACCCCCGCCTCGCGGGACGCGAGCGGGACGCCCGGGGCGAAGCCCGGGCAAAGGGCGGACCCTCTATGGCCCTCATCGGCACGAGGAGGCAGGGGCAGGGCCTAGAACCCTGTGCAAAAACACTCAAAAACACTCAAGTAAGTTATAATCTCCCATACCCTATTGTATGTGCCTGTGATACTACATTGACGTAACACCCCACGGTCCTGCATAGTTGTATCCTGGTAAAACTGTTTGGACAATGTCTAAATCTAAAATTTCAACAGTTTCCATTAACACCATAGACAATTACATGGTTCAGAAAGTTGCCAAAATTAATTCAGACAGGAGATCATCACTGGGATTGAGTTATTCGCCTGACTTGCTTATCGATAACACGTCTTTATCTACTCCTGCTCATGATATTAGTAATGAGGTGTTTCAAATCCCGGACAACAATCTACTGACCCAGCCTCTAGTAGCCATCTCAGAACCAGCACCTGAGGTTGTGCAAGATATTGACATTATTGCTTTAGAAGAGGAGCCCCCTATACCGGTCCCAGCCCCAAGAGTAGCAAAGGGGGGGGAAAAGAATATACCTAAACGGGGTGGCCTTCGATCAAGTAAAAAGCGCCCCGATGCTTCCCCTCGGGGGAATAGCGGAGATGATATTAGGGGCAATGAAGGAGGAAAGATCCATCTGGATGAAGACCAATTTAAGAAGTTGTTGAATGCCATGGATAATAAGATCAGAACTATAACCAAACCGCTCCTAAATAAAATAGACCAGCTCACAGAAGAGGTTAATAGACTTGGGGTAATCTTGCAAAAAACATTAGAGCAAACATCGAAAACCCCTCTGCTACAATCACCTAGAGTTGATCCAAAAACTACCCAAATTTCTCCGGGGTCGGACTCACTTGCAAATACTCCCCGAAATATCATGAGGAGACCAGCGCAAGGGGGGGGGGGGGATTTGAGAGACCCAGATCCAGATCCAGATATTAATAATGGGGACTTTGCAGGGCCGAGCTCTAGAGGTACTAAAGAAGATGATAACTCAGAGAGGGGGCCCGTTGAATTAATTGTGGAAGCCTCCCCATTAATATTGGTCCTAGCAAATGTCCCTCGACTGGAACCAGGGCAAGTAGAGAACATTCCTTCTTTGATAAACAAATCACTCCATTGGTTATCAAAGAACATGGCTTTTAAACCGGGTGGCAGGGACCAGCTGGCACAGGAAGTAGTTAAAGCTAGAAGAGTCGCATGGATTGGGGGCCGCAGTAAAAAACTTAAGGGGGATTGTGTGGTGCTACACTTCTCTGACCCAGAAGTTTTGCCAAATATTCTAGCTAATATATACCCCCCTCAGCGTAGATCCACTGATATAGTGCCACTAACGTTGGATTTCTTTTATATAAAAAAAGGTAACATGTTAAATCCAACAATGCTGAAAACGAAGTGGAACCCTGTACTTAGAAAAGCCAAAATTCTAGAAAATAGGAATAATTGGGGTATCTCGACCGATAATAGGTTCTCGGCCCTTTCGGGTCTAAGCCAATGTGATTGACTGGAAGAATCGTGGAGCATAGGAAAATTTAAGGTTGTAGAGGTTATCCACAGATCCAATAACACCCTAACGAAACCAAAAATAGATTGTTGTGAGGGTAAGATTCCTGACCTTAGAGATTATACTTCTAGTTCGGTAGTGAATAGCCCACCAGCTATTCATACCATTACCAACAACGAGGAAATTATTCCTCTATCCCCCTTGCTCCCCTTTAACCAGAGCATATTTCTACATGAGGGGAATACTGTGTGGAAAGGTAGTACTAAGTTCATTTCATGGAACATAGCGGGTATCCACCACAAATTAGAGACTCCCGAATGGTGCGAGTTCATTGACCATCATGATGTCATCATGCTACAGGAAACATGGTCAGTGGCACCAGTCTTTCGCCAGGGCTTTCTAAATTTTTATGTACCTGCGAAAAAGAATACTAAGGGACGGCCATCTGGGGGTCTTATTATATGGATACGCCAATCATTGCAATGCACCATCAAGCAGAGTCGTATTGTTAATAGTGACCTACTTCTTATAGTGCTCACCTGGGCTGATGGTTATAATCTGGCAATATATAACATCTATGCCAGGGGAACCCAAGGGGGCACAGCTTCTGAGGTGATAGGAGCATTAGATAATGACTTAGAGACTCTACCAACGCAGTATACTATCCTGGTGGGGGGAGACCTGAACACAACATTTGAACCCCTGGGATGTGAGGATAATGACCTGGCACAAGAGGAGAATACTAAATGGGGAATCCCCCAATTAGACCTCCCGTTGGTAAAAAAAATGGACAGAAGTGGCAATACAGGCTAAAAGCTTATGCCTATCCAGAGGACTGAGGGCAGTAAATGGCCGAACCTCCTCTGATTTACAGGGTAAGCACACCTTTGACAATTTAAGATCAAGTAGTAGGATAGATTATATTCTTATAGATGTCAGAGGTTGGCATAAAGTGGTCGATATGCAGGTGATTCCAAGATTGGAGAGCGATCACAATCCCTTGTGCCTGCTCTTCAATCTGGAACAAGGTGTTAAATCAACAAATCCGGCTAGGAATCCCACGTCATTAGACGTTGTTACATCTAACAATCTCCGACACATTAAATGGACAACTTTGGTAGACAAATCTGGGGATATGCAGGCCTTAGAGGGGATAGTTACTGAAGAGGTAACCAGATTACAGACACTCATAAATGAAAAAAATTTTAAACAATTGATTGAAGAGTCACAGCCAAAGTTCTTTACTAATATACGGATGCTGTTTTTAAAAAAAAACTAAGCAGAGCAAGGGAGTTAGACTACCAATAAAAAGAGGATGGTATGACCATTCTTGTAGATTAGCGCGACAAAATCTTAGTGTAGCACTGAGATCTAAAATAGGAGTTTTAAAGGCTAGGGATGAATATAGAAAAACGCAAACAAAGGCAATGAAATTGTGGGATGAAAATGTATGGTTAGATCTGAAGAAAGCATGTGCTGATAAACATCAGAAAGAGTTCTGGGCCATTTTAAAATGGGGCTCTGGGGGAGTAGCCGATTGTCCAAAAAATCATGTACCTAAGGAGGCTTGGGTGGACTTTTTTAAACCGCAATATGCAGACAATTTGGCATCACAAACTGAACCCCTCCCAGTAAGGGTATTTTATACCCATGAACTATTTACATTGAAAGACGTGAATGAGGCAATGGATGGAGTAACCAGAGGAAGGGCGCCAGGAATTGATGGAATACCGGCGGATGTGTTCTTATCGGACAGGGCTAATTGGTGCAAATACTTTGCATGGCTTGGTAATGCCATTGCACAAGGAGCAAAGATTCCAGCAACATGGAAAGGAGCGGAAATAATACCTGTTTACAAAAAAGGGGACAAGGCTTTACCAAGCAACTATAGGCCCATTAGCCTCATTGACTGTGCACAAAAACTGATGGGCAGGATGGTACAAAACAAAATACAAGCCTGGATAGACGATGAGGATATCCTCTCCCCGTATCAAGCTGGTTTCCGCTCTCTAACCAGCTCTGTCGACCAGGTATTCCATTTTTTAACTATGTACTGGAAAAACGTAACCTTGCTAAATGGCCCATTATTTGCTGTCTTCGTTGACCTTAAATCAGCGTTTGATTTAGTCCCCCGACAAAAGTTATGGATTGTCTTGCGGGATCTTGGAATAAGCCCCAAACTATTGACTTTGCTTGTAAGGATGCATGAGAACAACTACGCCCGGATTAGATGGGGTGCACAGGGAGATGTCACGGAACCCTTCCCTGTGGACAGAGGAGTGAGGCAGGGTTGCATTCTGGCCCCCACTTTATTCTCCCTCTATATTAATGGCATAGTTGACTTTCTGAAGCAATTTCCAACAGATGCCCCATTACTAGATGGGGAGCGAGTTCAAGTGTTAATGTTTGCAGATGATACCTTGCTGGTCTCGCGAACCCCTAGCGGATTACAAAAGTTAATAATCGCTTTTGGTGACTTCTGCCGGATTCGGGGCCTGGAAATAAATACATCAAAGACTAAATTTATGAACTTGAACCCAGCAAAGAAATTCAAGGGGAAAATGAACTACAATGGGTCCTCACTGGAGGAAGTGAATGCTTTTACTTACCTAGGCATTTCCTTAAATGCCAACATGAACTGGAAATCCCACATGGACTCTGTGGTGCTAAAATTTAATCAGCTGGCAGGGGCAATAGCCCAAAAACATAAATCTTCATTTACAAGACCTATCCAGCCAATAATGGAGATTTACAGCATGAAAGTGTTGGGCGCCTGTCTTTATGGATCAGAATTATGGGGTTTCACCAATTTGAATCCATTAGTAGTTGCAGAAAATAAGTTTCTTCGTAGAATAATTGGTGTCCCCCAGAGCACCCCCTCGACCCCGCTTCAATATGATCTCGGGAGGAAAAAGATCGAGGATACGGTCAGACTGCGTCCCCTCCTATATTGGAGGCGTGTAAAAAATACTCCTGAACTGAGTCATTACGCAGCTGCCCTTTTGGATGTTGTTAATTCTGATAGGTTCCATAAAGTACTGTGGCTCAAAGAAGTAAGGAAATTACTCCAAAAATTGCACCTTGAGCACCTGTGGACTGCAGTAGACCCACATGTTTTTCCATCTAAGATTTCATTGAAAAAAATGTATTGGGACATGATAAATAATACTGTACTGATTTCCAATCAATCATCCGTGCTGACATCCCAGTTTCTGGAATTTAAAACTGCTCCAAAATTTGAACAGTACTGGGATTTGATTGCTAAGCCTTTAGATAGGAAATTGTACTTTCAGCTTAGAATTGGCTCTCTGCCCCTTAATGCTTTTACGGCCAAATGGTCCCCCGGTAATGTAAATTCTTGCTCTTACTGTAAAGCACATGTAGAGGACATCCCACATTTTTTGTTTGCTTGCCCATTATATCCTGCCCCAAGAATAAGATGGCTAAAGCCGGTTTGCAGGAATTTGGGGACCAGGAAACATCTAGAGGCGCTAAGGATTTTGAAATCAAATTGTGCCCCCAATCTTGCAATTGCTGTAGCCAAATATATGGGGTGGGCCTGGCTAATACGCACGCGCACTTTAAAATTGTAAATAATTATCTACAATGACAAATTAATTCCCCTAAGATCTTGTGATGTGACTCGATTTTATAAAATGTACAACTTCACTGAGTTATTCGTCAACAAAGTATAAAATTTAATATGTATTTTAATTGTTCTTAAAATTTCTAGAGTAGTATTTATTCTGTTTAGTTTAGGGATACATGCTTTTATGACAAATGTTGTCGAATAAAGTATTTAAAACTGCATGCTTTTGCTACCTTATGTGCTCAACCAGAAGGATGCAGGAGGCCATCAGTCCCAACAGTTTCGGAGGCAACCCTTCTGAAGTAGAGCACTGACAGTGAAAGATTGGGAGCATAGTCTGAATGTCTAGGACTTCTTCTCCTGGGAGAAAGGCTTGAAACCTAACCGTGTCCAGAATGGTTCCAATAAAGGAGAGCATCTAAGAAGTCAGGAATGACTTCAGCACATTGACAGTGTAAACCAAGGATGAAAGTGGGTTTGCCATATTCTGGACGTGGTTAATGACTCTCTGGGGCAAAACTGCCTTCAACAGCCAGTCGTCAAGGTAGAGGGAAGACTGGCATCCCTGAACTTCAAAAGTGTGCTGCACCACCGCCATTACTTTCATGAACACCCAAGGGCACTGGTGAGACCAAACGTTAACACAACAAAAATAAAACGCTTTGGTCACACCACAAAGCACAGGTAGCGCAGATGGGCCGTCAGGACGGATATTTGGAAAAAGACGTCCTGTGCAATGCCACCATCCAGTCTCCAGGGTAGACAGAGCCTCACCAGATCAAGCATCTTGAATTTCTCCTACCAGTGGAATGCGTTGAGAGGACGTAGGTCTAAAATAGGGTGAAGGTCTCTGTCTTTCTTGGGCACCAGGAAGGAAAGGGAATAATAACCACGTCCTAAGAGGATCTTGCAATTCCACCTGCCAGCGGAATATATCCTTAGGAAATTAAATGAAACGGAGATTTGCAGAGCGAAACATTAACCAGAGGGTGTCAAGGCGCCTGCTCATCAAAAACAGGATTTAAGCTAGGTGGTTCAAAAGCACCTTAAAGACTGAAAAGCCATGTCTTCAGAGCCTTCCTAAAAGCCAACAAATGTGTTTCTTATTTCAACCTCATTGGAAGAGAATTACATAACTTGGTTGCGCCAACCAGAAAACGTCTTCCCCATTTTTTGACCCTGGGAACAATCAGATCATGGGCAAAGGATGAACGAAGACGACGGACTGGAATATAGGGTAGCAAATTCCGCTTTAGAAAATCGGGTCCTATGTCCTGTGTGGCCTTAAAGACAATGCATAGGGCCTTAAACTCTATTCATCTATTTATTGGCAGCCGATGTAGATCTTTAAGCACCTTCGATACAGATTTGTGTCTTGGGATGTTTAACAAGAGCCGAGCCGCAGCATTTTGCACTACATGTAGTTTAGACAGGTACTTTTTCCGAAGATTGATAAAAAGCCCATTACAGTAATCTGCTTTTGACAGAACAAGTGCTGAAACCACTAATTTGCGTAGCTCAGCTGGGATAAATGGGAGGATACTTCCCAAAAGCTTTAACATGTAGAAGGAGAGGGAGGTGAACTGGTTGACATAACTTTCAAACGAGAGTATAGAATCTAAGATAACTCCCAAGTTCTTTACCTTGATCACTGGCGTTGGTAATGGACCAAGCTCCGAGGGCCAAAGATCGGGGGACCAGAAATTGGTGTGAGCACCGAAAAGTAGGACCTCTGTCTTACTGGAATTAAGTTTTAAACAGTTGGTGGCCATCCAGTGCCCAACCTGACGAAGGCAGGTATGAAACTGTGCCATAGTGTCAGTGGGCGAGCCTGACACTGAGATGATGATCTGCGTATCATGGGCATAAGATATAGCTGAGAAACCTAAGGACCTGATCAGCCTCGCCAAAGGTGCAACGTAAATATTAAAAAGGGTTGGGCTCAAAGACGATCCCTGTTGCACCCCGCATGGTAGTGTAAAACTGGGTGATTTATAATCATCTAGGGCCACAAATTGTTCCCTGCCAGACAGGAAAGATTCAAGTAGAGTGAGTGCTTTCCCTTTGACACCGATCCCCCTCAGAACTTCCAAGAGTTTCTGATGGTTCAGCGTGTCAAATGTGGCAGAGAGGTCAAGCAGCACACATGCTGCATTGCCCCCCGCGTCAACTGTCTGCCAAATCAGTTCAGATGATGTGATCAAAGCAAGTTCGGTGCTATTGTGTTTTCGAAATCCTGGGTGTCAAGAAAACCATGCCTTTCAATATATTCTGGTAGATTATTATTCATGGCTTTCTCCACCATCTTCGCTGGTAGCGGAAGTCTGGATATTGGGCGGTAGTTGTTAGGGTCTGCCTCATCTAAATTTGGCTTCTTCAGAAGGGGGGAGCATAGTTGCCAACTTCCAGTTTGTGGGAAATATACCGGAGAAAAACATTTGATTAAAAATAGGAGTCAAAAGGGACGTGAAAATCTCTGGTAAAAGCTCTGGGAGCCCGATTTAGTGGATCGCAGCAAGTTTATTGTTGCTTCTGTTGACAGTGCTGGGAAAGCAACTAATTCAGGAAGGGGAATACATTAAGAAACCCTTTGTTACAAGTTATGATTTCTGCTAATTTTTTAGGTCTCGCCTATCGATCGCAACGCATGCGCTGTTTCACTTGGCGAGACTATATTGTCATCGCTTTCGTTCGCAAAGCGAGACAAACCATGTGCACGTCCGCCACCGGACTGGCGATGTGCACGCGCACGGCGTCTCCCACCGTGAGCTTCCTTTATTACGGCTCGGCCGCACACTCCAACTCTGCGCGCACGCTGTTTGCCTGCTCGCGATTTAGGTTAATGAATCTCACTCCGGAATCTCTACCACTGGCTCCCTCCTGTTTATCTTGAGGCTTGCAGTGCGTGGGGCACAGCTGCAATTAAATCCTGGGTGCCCAGCCGGCGCGGAGGAAATTTAAGAAACATCCTACTATAGAGTGTGCTGACGGACACAGCTTCTACCTAGCAGTGTATCCACTCCATGGGGACCTAACATGACCCGGGGACCGACCTGTGAGAGCCTCTGAGAAAGGTGTCGCCAGCGGTTCTAATCCCAAGCACTAAAGGAAAGAGGTCACTGACTGGAAAGCTCTGTTAAAATAGTTAGAGTAATTTTTATTCATTTTTGCAATCTTGAGCATTATCTTCCATGCATGGCACGCACCACAGGTCACTTATCTTCCCTAGGAAACCCACGACAACAAGCAGGAAGTGTTGTGCTTATATTAGTTGCAAAACGCTTGTGACTTACGATGAAGTTGAGGAAAGGCTCTTACTGCAAAGAACAGCTCCAGGACTCTTCTGAGTCGTCAGGAACATCGCTATATAATGTTGGCCCAGTTTCCTGTCGTTAAGGTCAAGCGGTATTAAGCAGCAAATAATGGAAAGCGACTGGAAGGCCAGGCCGGGAATGTCAGATAACAGCGTGAACTTAATTGTGCTGCAAGCCATAGTGATAGGCTCACTTTAATAGAGAGGGCCTAATGTGACATGGGCAAAAGGAAAAGCAACAACGGCAATTAACAGGTGGCATGATTAAAAAAGAACCAGAAAGCACTTTAGCAAACTTTTTTCCGTCCGCCGGCTTTCATGAAGACAACACCAGGCTAAAGATAGCCTCAGACTGCAGGAAGGCGTTCGGGGGAAGTTACACGGAGGGAAACAGGAAAGAGGCCACTGACTGGGGGTGACCAGCACAACTTTGTAGATGTTTGTGGCGCCGTGTAAAACAAAAGGAAGTAGCGGCAGCAACATTCAAAGACTAATGCGCAGCGGTACAGCTGTTATAAGATTGCTATGGTAGCACTGCCGCTAGCATTAAGATTACTGTTTGTGGAAATACAATGCAAACAAGCATTTGCAATGCAATAGGTCTCGCAGTTGTGAGAGTTTGAGCTATTGGCATTGAAAATGGCAATGCCTTTTATTTATACGTGTTGGTTTTTAAAACATAAATAAAAGGCATTGTCATTTACAATGCCAGTAGCTTAAACTCTCGTAAATGCGCGACCTATTGCATTGCAAATGCTTGTCTTAATTGGGTGCAGATTTATGGTGTGAAAGATTGCTTGTGGAATAAATTATATTCTGTAATGGTGGGCTCAAGTGCATCAAATGAAATGTATTCTGTAATGGTGGGCTCAAGTGTATGCTAGAACTGCTAGTGCACAAATGTCTGGGACACTCAGAACAGCACAGATGGATAATGTTACTTACCCAGTAAGCATCTGTTGTTGGCATGTAGAGCTGTAGATTGACAAGCTTTGCATACTCCTGCCGTTTGCAAGTTGTTTTTCTTCGAAGAAGTCTTTCTAGTCCTGAGGTAGGTGACTCTTCCTTTTGGTGATAGTGCGCATGGGCATCGCCTACATTGTTTGATTGTTTTCCCGCAGAGGGTGAGAATGGAGTTAGTGAAGGTAGAATAGAGATGTCCATGCGTATGTATGTAAAGTAAGAAAACTGCAACAGGTATAGGTACCTGGGGAGGTGGGTGGGCGCATGTGAATCTACAGCTCTACATGCCAAGAACAGATGCTTACTGGGTAAGAAACATTAACCGTTCGAGGCATGTGAGCTGTAGATCACATGCTTTGAATAGACTATACAGCAGTACACTCCCAAAGCGGTGGCTAACCTGTAGCTGTTGCAGTTGTTTGAAAAAGTGTTTTAAGTATTGCCTGACCTACATTAGCTTGTTGCCTTGCTAACACATCTACACAATAGTGTTTGGTAAATGTGTGGGGTGCAGACCATGTTGCTGCCTTACAGATGTCTGCTAGGGAAATATTCCCTAAGAAGGCCATATGAGCCCCTATTTGCAGGTGGAATGCGCTCCAATGGGTATGGTCAAGGTTCTTTTCGCTTTCACGTAACATGTTTGGATACATTTAACGATCCATCTTGACATGCCTGATTCTGAAATAGGATTGCCTTTGTGTGGTGGCGAAAAAGCAACAAAGAGCCGTTTGGTCTTACGAAAATCCTTTGTTCTTTCCACATAATAAAGTAGAGCTCTAACATCTGGTGTGTGTAGAGCTCGTTCTGCTACAGAATCAGGTTGAGGAAAGAACACTGATGTGAAAAGCAGATACCACTTTCGGAAGAAATTTGGGAATGGTCTTTGTGAAGTTGACGAAAGGCTCTTGTATAGTTAGTGCCTGGAGTTCACCAACTCTGTTTAAAGAAGTGATTGCAATAAGAAAAGCAACCTTCCATGAGGGAAACTGTAGTTGACACTTGTGCATTGGTTCAAAAGGTGAACCCATTAGCCTTGTAAGGACTAGGTTCAAGTTCCATACTGGTGCAGGTAAAGCTCTTGGTGGTATTATTCTTTTAAGGCCTTCCATAAAGTCTTTAATCACTGGTACTCTGAATAAAGATAAGTGTTGTCTGTTTTGTAAGTATGCAGTTCCTGCTGCTAAATACAATCGAATGGATCCAAATTGCTGTAAGTGTAAGAGATAACAGATGACGTTTTGCACTGAAGTATCACATCAAGGGGATTGATATTGTTACAGTATATAACAAATCGTTTCCACTTCGCTGCATAACATACCCTAGTAGTAGGTTTCATAGACTCCTTTAGGATAGTCCATAAAGTCTGGTGGTAATTGTAAATTACCAAACTCTATGACTTCAGGAGCCAAATCGTTAGGTTGAGTTCCTTGGGATTTGGATGCCTGATTTCTCCATTGCTCTGAGTGAGGAGACTGGAGTTGAGATGCAGCTTTTGGTGTGGAACTACTGAAAGCTCTAGCAGGGTGGTGAGCCAAGGCTGACGTGCCCATGTGGGAGCTATGAGAATGAGTTTGAGGGATGATTGTCTGAGCTTCCGAACTACAAGCGGAATGAGTGGGAGAGGTGGAAAAGCATAGGCAAAAATCCCTGACCACTTCATCCATAGGGCATTGCCCTTGGAGAGCGGGTGTGGGAACAAGAAAGCGAAGCTTGGGCATTTTGAGCTGTGGCGAACAGGTCTATGTGAGGAAATCCCCATTCCTGAAAGTAGGGGAGGAAAATCTGGAGATGAAGTTTCCACTTGTGGATTCGCTGTCTGTCTGCTGAGAAGGTCTGTAGTTTGATGGTTTACTCCTGGAAGATGTTCTGCTAGGAGATACATTTTGTGATGTAGGGCCCATTTCCTAATGGCTTGTGCTAGGCGTGACAGTTGTAGAGTGTGTGTACCCCCGCCCGCTGTTTTTGTATATAGTACATAGCTGTCATGTTGTCTGTGTGGACTAGGACAGTTTTGCCTATTAGGTGAGTTTAAAAGGCTTGGAGTGCTAGAAACACTGCTAGTAGCTCTAGGTGATTTATATGGAGGATGTTGTACTTTAGACTCCATAATCTTTGGATTGTTTGACTCTGTAGGTAGGAGCCCCAACCAGTGAGCGATGCATCTGCTGTTAGCACCGTTTGTGGAACAGGGTCGCGAAAGTGCCGCCCTTTGGATACATTTTGTGGGTTCCACCACTGGAGACAGCGATGGGTGCGGCCATCTACCAACATTAGATCAGTTAACTAACCCTACAACTGGTTCCACTGACTTGCTAAGCATTTTTGAAGGGGACGCATGTGAAGTCTTCAATGGGGAACAATTATAATGCAAGACGCCATCATGAATACTTTTGCTGGTAGTGATTGGTTGGGCTGAAATTGAGTGAGAAGGGACTGAATACCGTGAATCCTGGCTGTATTGGGAGAGGCTAGAGCTTTCTGTGCATCTATCGTGGCTCCCAGATAAGTTTCTGTGTTGGAAGGCTGTAGATGAGACTCCAACGCATTTACTGTAAACCCTAGTGGGCGAAGTAAGTGAATAGTGGTTTGAGTGTGTTGGAGACACATTTGGTAAGTGGTGGTTTTGATGAGCCAATCGTCCAAGTATGGTAAGACATGGATGTGTTGTCTTCTCAGATGTGCTGCAACTACTGCCAGACATTTGGTAAATACCTTGGGAGCAGTGGTGACTCCAAACTGTTGTACTTTGAATTGGTAATGATGACCCGCTATCATGAATCGGAGGTATTTGCAACGAGCGGGATGAACTGGAATGTGGAAGTTGTATCTTAAGTCTAGAGTAGACATAAAATCGCCCTGCTGTAGAAGTGGGGGCACTTGCTGAAGTGTCACCATGTGGAAATGCTCTGAAGGTATGTAGAGGTTTAGTTCTCTGAGGTCTAGAATAGGTCTCAAGGACCCGTCCTTTTTGGGGATGAGAAAGTACAGAGAGTACACGCCTGTACCTTGATGTTGTAACAGCACAGGTTCTGTGGCTCCTTTGGACAGGAGAGGTTTGACCTCTTGCTGAAGTAGATGTAAATGTTCTGGCAACATTTTGTGAGAACGTGGTGGAATGTTTGGAGGATTGTTGGTAAGCTCCAGGCAATACCCGTGTTGGATAATACCAGTTTGTCTGTGGTGATAGATTGCCAAATGGGGAGGAATTGTAGAAGATGACCCCCGACAGGTGTTAAATAATTGAGGGGAGGTATAGGTAAGTCACTGCTTGTTGGGGAGGGGGAATTGGTGTGGAACCCCTGCCTCAACCTTTGTTGTTGTTGCCTCTGTATCCTCGTCTAAAGAAGCCCCTTGTAGAGAAAAATTGATTGTTGCCTACGTAGGAGGCGGCAGTATTTGTTTATTTTATACATTTTTTTTAATATGCTTCTTGACATTTCAAATGCAATAACAGCAATTTAAGGCATCAGTGTAGGCATACAAAGAGCAAAATAAAAGAAAGGTGACCTAAACTGATACATATCCATCAGCAATAGAAAGACCAACCCCTCACAATACAAGTGCACCATACCAAAGAAGCAAGGCTTGTGGCGGTTCCCATGCCAGGCTCCAAATGATCTCCAGTCGGAAGGGGCAACCGGCTCAGTGCTTATCCCTCTGTAGCTCAGGTGTACTGTCTGGTAAGTGGGTGTGACTGTCAAGGGCGAGAGACGTGCGGGAAGGTGTTTATGTGTGATCATCAGGATGGTCAGCCCCAGTCATAGGCATGCCATCTCTACCGGCCGGCGTCTCGTGCATGGGTTCCCAGGTCAGGAAAAGGGACCAAAAATTCTTGGGTCTGTTGCGGTGGGGGCAGTAGTTCACTGTAAATTTCTGTTTGGGTGCTACAACACAGCATATCTTTAGTCCACTGCGTTAGTGTAGGTATTGGGCCTCGCAGCCAGCAGAGGGCCACACATCTCCTGGCTAGGAGAAAAGCCATGTCAACCAGTCGTCTGTGTTCCTTGGGGAGTGGATTGGAATAGCTTAAAATAGCCAGAAGCGGGTCTGGAGTCAACTTCAGCTTAGTGATGCGGTCTTCAGCTTAGTGATGCGGTCAACCTCCGCGTAGACCTTACCCCAGAAGGCAGCAATCCCCGGACAGTCCCATGACACGTGGAGAAAATTAACAGCAATCGTCCCACACCTCTCACATTGTGGGCTCTGTCGAAGAACGTATCTGTGTAAGCGTTCTGGCGTATAGTACACCCTGTTAGGAAATTTGAAATGGACTAATCTGTGATGTCCATTGAGCGATATTAGTTTAGTGCTCGAGCAACAATAATTGTCGTCCGACAATTCCACCCGCAGGTCTCTTTGCCATTCCATTTGTGGTTTGGAACATTCAGCGTCCCTCGCAGAGAGGGCTATACGGTACAGCCGGGATGCCATTTTAGCGGGCGACTTGGCTTTAATAATACCAGTCAGTGCCGCAACTTCCGGGGGCTCAGCCATATCCTCTCCCAGTAGGTCCTTGAGCGCATGCCGCACCCTATGAAACTGGAAACGCGACATCAAGTACGGCTCCTCCACCACCATGACATCCTCCCAGTTACGTGCGGTACCATTTGCAAACAGATCCCCCAAAGTGTTTATTTTCAGCGTTCTCAGCACTGCAATTACCCCTTTGCCTTTGCATGGCACAAGCCAGTATTACCAGTTGAGAGGAGCCAGCGGAGCATAAAATAAGTTACCAGCTTGTATACCCAGCATGTGATGCCACGCATGCCTATCTTGAGGTAAAAATAATAGAGCTGGTAAATGTCTGGAGTCGGCAACAATAGTTTCAATCGGTATATGCGGCACTTCCGGGGGCCCGTGTATTGTATCCAGTGGTATGCATGGGAGCATTGTGCCGCCCTATAATAAAGTTCTAAATCGGGGGTGCGCAGACCTCCCATTGTGTACGGCAGTGTAAGTATTTTCCAGACCACCCGCGGCTGTTTACCCGCCCATGCCAGCTGAACCATTAGCGAGTGCAGTCGTTGGAAAAAAGTTTTGGACAGAACCATGGGAATGTTTGTAAATAGGAAAATGAAACAGGGCAGTATGATCATTTTCATCCAGTTTAGAGATGGCAACTCCGTAATTTTCTCTCAGTACCACCTCTGAATCCGTGTATAAAACATGAGCACCAGCCGGAAGCGCAGCGGACGGGCGCAGCGGGCGCGCCGTCAGCGCGCCGAAGGCGCGCCAAAGGCAAGCCCGTCTGGGCCCGTCTGGGCCCAGACGGCCGTAGGCCTAGCCACTATGCCCGATCTGCTAAAGCGCATCTCATACTCCAGAGACTCACTGCTTGCCTTGAACCCGGGAAAACATCCCCAGTGCAAATACATCCACATGGAGGACACCCCCTATGTAGGATGTAGCCTTTGCAATAAATCTGAGGAAGCGGAACGCCACCAAGGACTACGGCTTGGCCTTCTGAATTGCAGATCCTTAGTAAAGCATGCCCACGAAATTAACATCCTCGTCCAAGATTCGCTGCTAGATCTTTTGTTTCTTACGGAAACCTGGCTGACCCCGCACAGTGACTTTGATGTTGCCATTGCTATCCCCCCCCCGGTTTCCAAATATGCTTTCTAAATAGGCCAATCGGTAGAGGCGGTGGCCTAGCTATAATCTACAAAGATCACCTCAAATGTAGAATCGAGACCGGAACTGCTAAAAACTGCGAGAACTGCCACTTCTCAATTCAGATCACGCCATCCACTTCCCTTTCGGGACTGCTCGTGTATCGTCCTCCAGGCCCTCTAGGCCCTCTAGGCGAATTCATTAGTACACTGATGGACCACATCCTATTGAAGACTATCTCGGTCTCTAACTTTCTCCTCTTAGGGGATTTTAATATGCACTTTCTGGATCCTATGGACAATACCGCAGCAAACTTGCTCGCGGATCTTACCACAGCTGACCTCCTTCTGCAAAACCCCAAAGCAACCCATGAGAAAGGTCAACTCCTAGACCCTATCTTTTCCAACATTGGGAACCTGTATGCCCAGGACCCCACCCCCCTGCCTTGGACAGACCATATGCTGATTCCTATGTACTGGTCACTCGACACGACACCAGCGCCCAAACAAAAAACAAGGGTACAAGCCAGACGTTGGCACAAGTTAGCACCAGAAGAATGGGAGGCCAAACTTCGCGATACCATCACCCCCTTGTCCATGGACCCAAACAGCGCAGATAGAGAATTCATGAATTGGCTACTCCGACCCCTAGATAGCTCTATTCCGCTGACCAGTACGCTAAAACACGTGAAAAGAACCGGCCACTCTCCTTGGTACACACCTGCCCTTACAGCCCTTAAAAAACAATGTAAAAAGACAGAACGCTTGTGGAGGAAAAACAAGTCAACAGAAGAGAAAAGCGCCTACTACCGCTCCATGAAAGCCTACAAACTAGCTTTGCATGACACCAAAAGGACTTATTATGAGGAAAAAATAAAAATTTCCGCCTGCTCATCCAAGGAGACTTTCTCCATTCTCAAAGAACTCCTCCACGTCCCGGAACCCCCACAGAAACCCATGGACCCCAATGAGGCCGAGGAAAAATGCGTCAAGCTGGCCACCTTCTTTGACGACAAAATAAAAAAAATTCTCATTTCCCTCCCACCTCCTAACTCTGACTCCTTGGTGAGAGCCAAAGAGCAGACACCCCCCGACGACAAACCCTCCCTGGAGGCACTTGGCCCAGTCTCAGAAGAAGAAGTGAGAGTCATACTTACCTCAACTAAGAGCGGTGCCCCTAGCGACCTAGTTCCCATACCTTTCGCTAAAAACATCACGCATACTATAGTGCCCCAACTGACAGCCCTTATCAATATCTCACTGGAACAGGGAGAGGTTCCATCTAACTGGAAGGAAGCTGTCGTCAAAGCGCTGCTCAAAAAAACGTCGCTTGACCCCACAGACCTCTCCAACTATAGACCTATCTCACTTCTACCTTGGATAGGTAAAGTCGCCGAAAAGTTGGTAAATAAAAAGCTGTCACACTACCTCGAGTCAAACCATCTTCTCAACGACTCGCAGACAGGCTTTAGACCAGGTCAGGGCACAGACACCGCCCTCCTCGTGGCAGTAGAAAGAACCAGGGAAATCATCGATACAGGAGGATCAGTGGCAGTGGTCCTCCTAGACCTCAGTGCGGCCTTTGATACGGTCAGTCACCAGGTCCTAATCCACCGTCTTGGGACTGTTGGGGTTAAAGGCAGAGCTCAGAGGTGGCTTGCGTCCTTTCTCTCCCGCCGCTCCTACCAAGTTTGGGAAGGCGAAAGCCGCTCCCCCTCCATCCCCCTCCAGTGTGGCGTGCCTCAGGGCTCCTCCCTGAGCCCCACGTTGTTTAACGTTTACATGGCCCCACTGGAGGGACTCGTCTCACCCTTTGGAGTCACTATCGTCAGCTACGCCGACGATACACAACTGGTGGTGACACTCTCCCACCCCAAGCTTGAGCCCTCCAATCTCCACGACTGCCTTACCAACGTATATCAGTGGATGAGTGACTCTGCTTTGAAGCTAAATGGCTCCAAAACAGAGATTCTGCTCCTTGGACAAAAAACCGCGAACCTCCCCTCTCACATCTGGCCCGCCTGCATGGGCGAACCCCCTACCCCCAAGAAGGAGGTCAAAAGTCTTGGAGTGTGGCTGGAGACTGACCTCACCTTCAGGACCCAGGCTAGAAAGACGGCCGGCACCTGCTACGGTTTACTTAAATCTTGCAGGAAGGTAATTCCACTTCTACCTTTTCAGTCGCGTCTCATGCTGATCCAGGGCTTAATTCTATCGAGGCTGGATTACAGCAATGCTATCTACCTGGGCGCCCCGGAATCCACCCTTCAAACTCTTCAGAAGGTTCAAAATGCCGCCGCCCGACTCCTCACAAACACCCCGGCCAGACCATCTGCCAAGCCTGCGCTCAGGAAGCTGCACTGGCTCCCGATTAGGGAAAGGGTCATTTTTAAGGCCCTCTGCCTTGCTCACAAGACTCTTCATAACACCGGCCCTCCTATACTAAACAACTGGATCACCCCCTATAGACCCACCAGAGCGCTCCGCTCGGAGCATGGAAACCTTATCACGATCCCTAAAGTGAAAAAGGTCCGCACAGGTGGCCGCCGCTTCTCAGTTAACACTGGAAAGAAGTGGAATGTACTCCCCTTGAGCCTTAGGACAGAACCTAACCTCCTTCGGTTCAGAAAAGCACTCAAAACTCTTCTCTTCCCCTAAAACTGTCACTTTCCCGGACTACACCCCCCTCGTGAGTAATATGGTTTCAGCGCTGGGATACCCACTGGGTGACTACGCGCTCTACAAATCCCCCTAAATAAAAAAATAAAAAAATATATAGTCGAGCGCCTAGGTAACGCACCGCATCGGTGGTCCATTGCAGAGGGTATTCCGGGTCTACACGCACTGTAGCCGGCATGAGGGAACATGGTGGATTTACTCCAGTTGACGTTAATACCTGAAAGGGAGCTGAACAGTACCACCTCACGTAAGACCGGGGAGAGGTTTGCTTCAGGCTGCCTAACATAAAGAAGGGTGTCATCTGCGTATGTGGATACAATTAGTCGGTAGTTTGGGAACCTGATACCTCTTTGCCCGTGGTATTCACGCAGGGCACAGGCCAGTGGCTCCGCCGTCAAAGCATAAAGTACAGGGGAGAGGGGGGCATCCCTGTCTCGTGCCCCTACAAAATGTGTATGGGGTCAGTGACCAGAGACCCAATCTGGACACGGGCCGTGGGGGCAGAATACAACGTCGCCAGAAGTTGGAGGAAGACTGCCCAACTCCCATTCGGCCAAGGACCTGTCTCATGAAAGGCCACTCAACCGAGTCAAGGCCTTTTACATGTCAAGGAAGACAGCTATAGCGGGAACTTCCGGGAGGGTGTGTTGCATGGTTGCGAACACCATCCGCAGGTTATAGGTTAAATTCCAACAGGGCATGAAGCCAGCCTGTTCCGGGGCAACCAATGAGGTAACCAATGGGCCGAGATGGTTGGCTAACAACTTTGCGAAGATTTTCGCGTCGACATTCATGAGACACAATGGCCTGTAGGAGGCGCATTCTTCCAGTGGTTTCTCTGGTTTAAGTATAGCGACCAGTATCGCCGCACGCATAGTCTGGGGCATCCCCCCAGAGGTGCAAATGTCCTCAAACAATGCGAGTAGATGCAGGATCAGAAGGTCCTGAAATGCCTTGTAAAAGGCGACCGTAAGGCCATCACTACCCGACGCACTCCCAGCTCTCATCTCCGAAAGTGCCCAAATTATTCCCTCGCGTTCTATTGTTTAAGAATTCCCGGTGCAAGTTTGACAGCCACGGTAATTCAATATGCGTCAGGTAATCAAGAATGCGGCATATAGTGCTGTATAGTATTCCCGGAACCTCTCCGCTACCTGTGTCTCAGGGAGCGGTGGATCATCCAGCAGTACTCTCATATCCGGTATCATAGTTCTATCTCTGCGGTGTTTAACGGTCTGCGCCAAAACCGGGTCCCGGCGCTCCCCCTCACCGTAGGCCCTAGCAGTTGCATACTTCCCAAGAAGGGGAAACGGCAACTACAACGCAGCCGTTTCCACGAGTAATCATAACCACGCATACATGGTTACCACGAAAAGCCTTTACCACGCATACCTTTACTACGAGATACGTAGTAAAGGCATGTGTGCAAAAGGTAAAAACATTTTTTTTTAAAAAGGAGCGGGTTTACAAAAGGGGGCTGGGGGGTGAGGGGGGGGGGGGTCTTTCCCCCCAAAAAAAGAAACTCAACTGATTCCGTAAGATGAATAAACTGAAGAGAAAAAATGTGGAGGCAATCGGCGTCGTTAGAGGAAACGGAAAGACACTTCCGTTTCCTCTTAACTATGTGAAACGTCACCTCGGAAGAGCTTGGAGCGGAGAGGACGTGGAGAGGTAAGGAGGAACGAGGGGGTGGTGTTGCGCAGGGGAAAAATATAAGTGTTAAGTTATAGGACATATCCTTTAAAACAGTAACATGCATAGCTTCACAACGAAAATCGTTGTAAAAGTGTGCGTGTTAAATGCATTTTCGTTGTATAGGATATGCGTGGGGAAGGCATTTGCGTTGTAACGCATGCGTGGTAAAGGCATGCGTTGCAACGGAATGCGTTGTAACATCATACAAGCCCCAAGATGCTTTATTTCCGAATCAGCTTCCTCGTGATATTCACGTAGCGTCTGTGCTAGATCTCGAGTAAGAGCGTCACTCTGGTCAGTCATACGTAGGGTCTCTAGCTCTTTCAGCTTTCTTTCCAAGGTCGGTAGATTATCCCGGATCGATTTTAGCACCCCCGCGTGTTTAGAGATAGTGATCCCCCTAATATATGCCTTAAAGGCCTCCCAAATAGTTTGGAACGAGTCCACCGGCAGTATAGAAATTTCCAGTCTCTTCCCACAGCATTTGGAAAAAGCAAATCATCCCTCCCAATCTGTCTCAAGGGGCGTCAGTGTTATCGATGTCTTCGGGTTCATCCACGTCAGTATCCCCCCCTAGCATGTGAAGTAAAGCCTGCAGAGTAAATATTGCCCAGTAAATCCATAGTGCGCAAAATAGGGCTGTCCGGATGGAGAGGAGTCTCCTGAAGGAGTGCAATGTCTACGTTATGTCTGTAGAGGTAGTGTAGGTTTTTCCGGACTTTTCGGTTGTCATTAAGACCGCGCACATTCCAGGTCAGTAGGACCAGGGAGACAAGGGCTCCTTCAGGTGAGGTCGCCTGTGAGTCCGTCGTAGGGAGATGATCAATTAAAAAGTGTTAAGGGTATATGTATCAGGACCTTGCCAGGCCTTAACTGTGCCACAGAGCTAAAAATAACCAAACGTACAACAGTAAACCTCCCCAACAGGTGTCCTCCTCCTGCTCGTGCAAGAGATGAAGTATGTGGACGTTTGCCATGGGACCGGAGTTCCGTCACCCCAGTACATGCATACATATATAGCAACCATAAGAAAAACATAGGATTACAAAGCAAACCCCACCCACGACTGTCCGACCCCCACTTGACTGCAGTGTTCACCCCGCCCTCCCATAGAGGAGCCTCCCCCCGTCCCCCAACAACCAAACACATCCCACGTGTGGTATTCACGCTGGGGTGGATGTAGCTCGCAAAAACAAAACGATTTTGTGGCCAGTAATGACCATCCTCCCTGCTGCACTAAGGCAGGGTAGTATGAGCCGCACAGGGGTGCGGGAATATGCCTTGAACAGGTCACACGCGGCACCTGCCAGTAGGATATCTAAATATGCAGGCCCCCTCCACCCCGTCCATAGGAACCCCGCAACTAAGAGGATCAAGCAGGACCAGCAGTGATCTCAAACACTCACCTCCCCAGGGTGCACTCGTAAAAACAGTAATTAAGAAATATGCCCGGGGGTGTACTCCATGACACTCTAGTCCAATCTCCCTCCCTCAATGGCCCGCCAGTCTAATGAGTTCGCACCTGTCAAGGAACCCAATAGGGTCCCTACCGAGCTCCCAACATAGACTCAGTCGCTAGAGTTCTCGTGTCATGTTCAATCCTGCTCGTCTAGTGCTCCACGGGAGAGGGCTGCTGCTCTTTCCGCCATTCTTTCAGGGTTTTCTACAATGCCTTTGGGTCAGTAAAAATTAAGGAACGACCCAGACGATTGACCCGCAGTTTCGCAGGGTACAGCATCGCATAGTCAGCCCCAATGTCCTGAAGTTGCCTTTTCATTGGAACGAACTGTCGTCTAGCCTCCTGTACTTTAGCCGTGAAGTCCGGGAACAGTGAGATCATCGACCCCTCGAATTGCAATGGCTGTTTCTCCCTGGCAAGTCTGAGGGCAGTGTCCCGGTCCCTGTAGTTTAACAATTTTGCTATTATTGGCCGGGATGGTCCTCCCGGTTTCGGTCTTGGGAGCGATGCGCCCTCTCCACAACAAACATTCCGGAGAAGGCGGTGTCACTCAGCAGGGTTTTCAATAGCTTCTCGGTGAAGAGCTCATGTCTCCTGTGTGTGTAGATTCTAGCAAGCAGGTGATGCGGATATTACAGCACCTAGAGCGGGCCTCTAGGTCTTCCGTCTTGTCCTGTAGGATCTGGAGTACCTTTCTCAACTGTTTGTGCTCTGTATCTAGAGCAGTGTGGGCCTCCTCCGCCTCCGTCAACCTCCGCTCCGACATGTTGAGTTGTTCCGCATGCTTATCCAGTCTCTCGGCCATGCAATCCATTCTGTAAGTGAAGGTATCCATCTTAGTTCCCAAGGAGGCAATTACGCCCTGTAGGTTCTTCTCCATGGCCATTAGCAATCTGCAAATGTCCTGGCGTTTATCTTCCGCAGCCGGGTCCTGATCACCGACCCCATCCTCAGGGGCAGGCTCACCAGACTTAGACCTCTTCGGGTCAAACAATAGTTTTGTTTGTGTTCTGTCAACCCGCCCCATTGCGTTACCACTTGCCGGCCCCTTCTGGGCAGGAGTCCGCTGGGTCTAAGGGGGGGCGGCAAAGGTAGATGCCCCAATGCGATTCCACCTGTCACAGGATAGATTGTCAAGAGAGACCGTCCCGGTCAGAGTCTCCCTGCTCCACCACCGTTTAAGAGCCTCCTCTCCACACTTCCCTGTCCGCGGTCTTAAAATGGCGGCCCCCCGGAACCACCTCGTCGTAGGGTATCTGCCACAGGTCTGCAACAGTAGGTCGTCCGAATGCACTCTCTCCTTAATATCCACACAGCCCCTCGATTCAGGGGGTTCTGCCAGTCGTGGTCACAGCAGGGGTACAGGTCCGTGCCCAAATACCATGGTGAGATCCAAACACCACCAGTCAGTCACTTCGAGATCTCCGTGCGCAGCAGCAGTAGCCTCGCTCCCCCCTTTCAGGCCCCCGAGGACCGGCACAGCACAGGTGGGGGGATCTCAGGACTCACTTCATGTGTGTGGGGGGCGGGGGGGACGCCTCTCAATCCGTTGCAGCGGTACAGCCCAGGTAGCCCCCAATCAAGCAGGGCCAGCGGGCAGCAGTCACATGTGCTGGGCAGTGGTGGTTCAGGCCTCTCAGTTGGTGGCAGTGCCCCCTCCAAGATACTCGCATGTTCGCTGTCTCCGCTGCAGGCCCAGCGACAGCGTGCACAAATCACTTGTTGCCAAAGAAACAGACCCCAGGCCAGCACGCAGCACCGCAGCTCCCCACAGCAGCACAGAACGCTCAGGTCCGTCACTGCTCGTCTCCAGGGGCAGAGATGGGCCGCCCCGCACAGGCCAAGCAGAGGTGCCTAGCAACACCAGTCCAGGCCCGCCGCGGACCTACGTCAGCAGCGAGGCCGCAGCGCAAAGCAGGCGCTCCCGCCGAGGAATCACCCTGATGATGGGCAGTTCACCTCTCCCGTCAGGACGGGGATGCATCCCTAGAAGCCGGCCCTAGTCAGATGGCGTTCCAATTGCCCCCGGAAGGACTCCTCCTCCGGAGTCAACCAGTCCCTCCGCCTACCGCCGAACCTGCGGTCGAGACGGGCGGGACAAACAGCACAACACAGAAGGGGGGGGGCGGCTTCCTTGCTCTGTCGCCTCCGCGCAAACCCCTGGTGTCCCACTACGTCTCAGACTCAACAGCCGGAGAGGGGAGAGAGGATCCCTGGACCGCCGCAGGACCCTCGATACGGCCGCTCCAGCACCAGCAGTTGTCACGCCTCGAACAGCGGCCAGGGAGCAGTTAGGAAGTCAGCTCTTTCTGTATTCTGCACTGACGTGCCCCAAAAGCCTCACAACATTAACTGGGCAATATAAAAAGGGTCGGGCTCACAGGATATTTGGCGGATATTTGGGTGAAGTAAGGGAGCTCTCGGCTCAAGCGGCGATCTTGGTCGCGAGCTAGTTCCGCCCCCAGGAGGCGGGAGTATTGTCGGAAGTATTGTCGGATGAGTGACGAAAGGAGCCCCGATTAGAGGTAGACTGCAGAGCTCCCATAGACTTGGCTACTTCTGTCTCTATTTTCATTTTTTCTAATGACTTATCTACTTTGGGCCCGAAGAGATGCTCCTTGTCAAAAGGAGGATTTAAAATAGACTGTTGTACTTCGGGTTTGAAACCAGAAATCCTCAACCATGCAGGTCTCCTTAATAACACACTAGTATTGATCTCTCTAGCTGCGGTGTCCGCAGCCTCTAAAGCGCATCTGATTGAGGAATTGGATATGAGCGTCCCTCCCTGGACTAAATCCTGGGCTTTTGCTTTGTGCTCATCTGGGAGGTGTTGTAGCAATTGCTCAATTTCATTCTAATGTGCCCTATCCTATCTGGCTAGCAGGGCCTGGGTGTTGGCAATGATTCGCTTCTTGGGCAGCTACTCATTTACCGGAGGCATCTAATAGTTCTGAATCTTTGTCTGGAGGGGGAGCATCCCTGTAGTCTGTGAATAGGCCAGTTTATGGTCATTAGAGACCACCAAGGAGTCTAGTGGTAACAGTCCTTTAATAAAGACTGGATCTGAGGGAGCAGGCTTATATTCTTGATCAATTCTGGGGGTGAGAATGTGAGCACGCACTGGATCTTTAAAGTTATCATCGGCATGCCTCAGCATACCTTAGCGGTAAAAAAGGAGGTGGTGATGGACGAAGCATCTGAACCAATCAAACACTCACACCCAGTCAACAGATCTGGGTTTAATCCATCACCGTTCTTTAGCCGACTCTGCCACCCCAGTTCATCATACCTTAAAGCATAGGTAGAGTATGGCTAGCCCTTTGTGTGCTACTGAGTGTTTCAAATAGGAAATCTTCCTCTAGAGATTACTTGTGTACCTGTACCCCTTGATATTCTGCAGCTCTAGCAAGTAATTCTGGATATCCTACATTGTTGTCAGGAGGGGAAGGCTTTGCAGAGTAAAGATCTGGGTCGTTATCTGTAGGTGAATCAGTGTTATTATGCTTTCAGGGGTCTTTTGGTAAAATATTGTCTCCCCCCCCCACAGGTGGTGGAGAGTTAGTTGGTGTAATCAGTAAATGCTGCGAAGGTGGTGTAGGGGAACGTGGTGGAGGAGGAGGGAGGAGTTAGTACCTACATTCTTCCTTTCCAAAGGAATATGGTAAAGAGTATCCGCAGACTCAGGTTTGTAGTTCAGGTGATTTAGTAAGAACATGTCCTGTATCTATAATTTTTATAAAGTCCCTTTTGTTTTGGGTCCGATTTGGGTGTTGGGGCATCGAAAATCGGATCCTGCAGCTTTGGAGGAACAGTTTTAGGTTTCAGCACTGAGGATCGGGATGCCGGGGTAGAAGGACTTTTTGGCGCGGAAGGTTTGGGGTCAATGATTTCGGCTCCGAAGCAGTTTTCGGCTTCGAGCCTAAAGGTTTCGGCTTGTTGCCAGACTTTGGTTGACTGGATCCAGAGTCGGAAGGCTTAGTGACGAGTTTCAGTGCCGAGCCAGAGGATGGGGCATCAGAAACATCTTGTTGGTGCTGCCCATGGCCTGAAAGCCTTTTGTTTCGGCTAAGTTGGAGTTTGGGTCAAAGGGCGTTTGGTACTCACGGAACGTTGACCTTGTGGCAAGTCTTCTTCCATTTCGGAGTCAGATTCTGGAATGGAAGCAAGTTCTTCTTGTTCTTCCTCGGCCCCTTGTGCGTCGAATTCGTGCTCTGATCCTTAGCCAAAGATGTCAGGCATGTATTCGACATTTTAACTCTGCATTTAGCGTCGTCGAGCCCGACGATCACGGAGAGTTTTCTTCGATGTGAACTATCTGCACACTTCGCAGTCCTGTTCGTTGTGCTCCAGAGTAAAGTACAAGTTGCACTTTTCGTGCGAATCAGTGTACGGATACTTGGCGTGGCACAGAGGGCAGGATTTGAATGGAGTCCGTTCAATCGACTGCGAAGTGGACCAACGCAGTTAGGCCAGACGGCCTTCCCGAAGATCTTCGATGGAAATAGAGGTTTTCCTCAACGGGTACGATAAGCGGAGAAGTGAGATACGCGTTCGAAAACAATACCGACATGGGTAGAGTGGATTGCGGACGGAGGGGAACCCGAAGAAACTGTGTCGAAGCGGAGCGCAGCAATACACATCCGAACCAGATGGCGGAAAAATACAATCTGACAATGGAGTCGATGCCCATGCGCACTATCACCGAAAGGAGGAGTCACCTACCACGTGACTGGAAAGACTTCTTCGAAGAAAAACAACTTGCAAACATCTGGACCCAACACTAGATGGCAGGAGTATGCAAAGCATGTGATCTACAGCTCACATCCCTCGAACATGATGTAATGCTAAACAAATGAGTTCTGAATCCTGTAACATAAGCTTACGTAAAGACAAGCATACTTTAGTGCCTGAATCGATTGGATCCTGCCTTCTACCTCCACCCTTGACGGGCACACTACAGGGGTTTTGCGGGGGCAGTGGACTAGGTGGCATTATGACTGTCTGCTGGGGCAGTAGGCACCACTGCCTCGACTACGAAACTGCAGGGTTCCTTGCTGAGTATGGCAGTACAGGACATCTCTAAAAAATCCAAAAAAAAGGAGTGGTAAGATTGGTGCAGTTAGCAAGGCAGCGCAGATGAGCCCAGAGAGAGTGCATTAGCTCTGCACTCTTTGAATCTCTCAAAAAAGCGGAATCAGCCTTGTCCCCTATAGAGGCAAGTCTTGTTGAGAGCATGTCCACAAGGATGGACTTGACATCACCTGAGAACCCGGCTGATCCCAGCCATGCATGGTGGCGAATGGGGACACTGGTGCCAATGGCACACCTGATGGAATCTGAGGAGTCTAAGTCACAACAAAGTGTGAACTTGAATATGTCACAACTGTCTTGGATGGCCTGGGCAAGGACAAGTCCGAGATCTTGATGACCTTCATGGCATAGTAGCTTCCTACAAGACAGTTGCCATTAACTGTTTGGAAAGCCAGGCTGGTGAAAGAAAGAACTAATTTTCCAAATTTTTCCAACTGTTTAGACTCCCTCTCAGGCAGAGTAGTTGGCAAAGTGTTCTGTTTATATCTGCTCATGGACGTCTGCACCACTAACCTTTCAGGCGAATGGTACAGAGAGAGGAACACAGAGTTGCCCGGGGAATAATGATGGCATCTTGTTATCTGATGTGGACTGGCCCAAGCCCCCAATAGGTTATCTGTTAGCACCTTATTAAATGGTAAAAGGGGCTCTGAGAATGCAGATTCTGGTTGGGGCACTTCTGTTAATATGTAAGCCATGACCTTCGGTTAGGGAGCTGGAGTTCAAACTTCAGTTGCCCTATGTATTACCATGGCGTAGGAAACAGATTCCGAATTATTGTCAGAGTCTCTGCCGAAAAAGTATAGGGTGTGTGTTCTCCTTTGTGGAGGCAGCAGATAAAGTTGGGGAAGCATCCGAATAGACGCATCATGGCTGCGCGGAACTCCTCATGATGTTGTGGAGTGGGGGACAGCTCCAGAAACTTGGGTTGCACCGGAACAAGTTGTGGGATAGGCTTAGAAGTCAAGTGACTACTGGAGAAAGACAGTTATGGCACTGCCCCTGCTCAGGCAAATGCAAGTTACGAGAGGGGGCCATGGTCCTGCTTAAATGGTATGGGGACTGAACCTTGGATTTGGAACGAGACTTCTTGTGCTTGACAATTTAAAACTCTGCCTCATAGTCCTAAATGGTCATCAGGTTAATCAAAGCACAATCAACAGAGGTGTCAGAGTTGTGACTCAAGCACAGGCCCACCTGATTGGGATCAGTCACAGGCATTTGGAGGCAAAAGTACCTACAGTATCCACTTAACACCTGTAACTTTTGTGGGTGACATCTCTTGCACATTGAGTAAATTTGGACAAAAGTATGGTGGGAAATGTCTCTGAGAATCTAGTGAGAGTTTAGAATCTGCAACTGGTGGCACAGAAAGAAAATAACTAAGGTCAGTACGCTGGAGTGAACATCAGGACGGCAGCGGCATGTGGAAAGCTGAAGCACCGGATCAGACCTTGTGCCGGGGCTCTGAAAATGCCGAGAGGCGGTCTAGAGTGACTCAAGCCACCCGCGACGGCTCCCTGCTGCTACTGTCTCTACCCCTTCTCATAGCCACTACTTGCAAGAAAAGGCGGGAGACCTTTAAGAGCTTCTGAATCATAAGCAAAGAGGGCCTCCACCTTTTTGAAGCATTGTCCCTGAGGCAAGAAAACAGGAGGAGAATCCTCCTCAAACTAAGGATGGGTTTTCTTGATTGAATAACATCAAATGGAGTACAACCCAGCTAAAGCCGGTCCCAGATCTGAAACCTGAGCCAGATCTGGTACCGGCCTATATGGAGCCTTGAGATGACCCAACAAGGGAGCAACCAGCAGAGCTTGCAGCAAAGGATCCTAGGCAAAGAAGCAAGACCGAGTGGGCTGAATTAAACTGCAAGTTAGTCTGCATCGGGGGAGGTCCTATCAGCAGTAATCTGACTAAAGGCTCCAAACAGACCTATGGCATCCACAGGAATAGAGGTCCTGAACCATCTTAAATAGCTAAATCACAGCCTCCTTGTAGACTCCGATTTGCTGAGTCTTTGATGATGGCCAAGGGGACCTCTGGGGTGAATGGGCTCCAGAACTGGAATAAGATTAAAGACCGATGTAAGCCAGAATCAAGCCTTTAAGGCACCAACCATGAGACCTATGACTTCTAGACCAATTGAGTTCTGGACTTACATGGAGAGGGCATAGGGGATGAAGAGCACTTCCCTGACTGGGAGCAGGACCAAACCCGTTTCTTGTGCTCGGCAGTGTAAAGTGCAATACGCCCAATGTTTATGCTTTGTTTGTCAACCATAAAGATAACAGCATACAAGTGCTGGGTATTGTGGAGCTGCAGGAACATGCCTGGCTTTCTGTTGTCACTCATCTCCTCTCACACAACTTTTTAGGTCTAAGCCTAGAGCTGCGCACATGCGCAGTCTCGCTGGCAAGATTTAGTGTTTTCAGGAGGTTTCAGTAACGGGCTTTCAGCCCCTGCCCTCTTTTCCATTGGCCAGCGTCACTGTTTATGCTAAACAGTGGCCAGCCATTGGAAAAGATGTTTGTGTGACGTACACTTTTCTATTTTACAGCTGTCCCACTTGGACGTGCTGGTCTGCCTTCCGTGTGCGTCGCAAAAGGATTCTTATCTTTATGGCACCATAAAGACAAGAATCCTATTGCGACGCACACGGAAGGCAGACCAGCACGTCCAAGTGGGACGGCTGTAAAAGAGAAAAGTGTACATCACAATGGCCGTTTTTATTTCTTCCATGCGCCCCCTCAGCCACCATACACTCACCTTCTCCATCTTATCACCACACCGATATATTTCTGCCCACCGACCAAGCCTAAGGAAAGCCACTGGAGTGAGTATGAGAATTTCTGTAGCACACGGTGCGTTATTTTGTATTCAACCCTCGGCGCCCCTCGAACCGGCCCACCTCGAATCGGCCCACCACCGAATGTCCCAGGTCTTATTTGCGGGTGGGTGAGCGTTTGGGCGTGTGTGTGTGCTAGAAAAGATGTATGTAAAAGACGGGGGTGGACATGCTGTTGTGATCAGTGCACAACATACATGTGATCTCACAAGACCGAGTGAGTGAGCAGGGCATGAAAGCGTGCTCCGCGCCATTAAACGGAAGTCTTGCAGAGTGTGGCCGGTCCGTAACTGCATAGATAGCCCGCTTGTCTTGCCTCAGCACTCAATTGGGAGTCGTGGGAACACTCTGGACCCAGCCTCTCCCGGGCGTCCCTGGTGGGGGATGGGGCAGGCGCTGCAGTCACTCTGGGGCAGGAAGGATGGACAAGGACCCCTTTCTCTCTCCGCCCTGCGGGGGCACATTGTCGAGGAGCCGCAGAGGCGGGAGGGAGGTGTGCAGAGCACTCAACAGTGGCATACAAGTTCATTTTATTGAGGCACTACAGGTGTTTGCACTGTTTTTACAAAGTCGTGGCGCAGTATCGTCTCACCTTTTATATGCACTGAGTCGCGATAGCCCCTCTGAGCCACCTCCAATGATGCCCGTGCACCCCTTTCTTTCTGTAGTAACAGCATACCTTGCCCTCTCGTTAACTAGCAGTCTCACAGGTACCGCAAGCACTAGAGTGCGCAGTACTTTTCATTCAGGAGTCCCTGCTGCTGAGAACAGCCTCATCGGCTGCTGGAAAGTGCCCGGGGGGAGGGGAACAGCGCCCAGGGTGGATGGGCCCTTCATACTGGAGTACAGCTAGACGGCTGCCCTGGACAGCGCCCAGGGTAGAGAGGCCATTTGTTCCAGGGTACAGAGAGAGAGGGGGTTGCAGGGGGCAGGGGCACTTTGCATCAGGAAACAGCGAGAGGGTTGCTTGAGAGTGCCTGGGTTGCTTGAGAGTGCCTGGGGTGCAGGTGCTCTCTGTATCGGGGTACAGCGAGAGGGCTGCTGCGCAATCACACTTAGGCACGACAACAAGTGGCAGAAGCTGAACAACGAGCTGTGCAGAAAAGGGGGGCTGCCCAAAGGCACCCGACAAGCCGATTAGATCCCACCACACCCTCACTGCAACATATAAAGGAATGGGGAAATGGGAGGCGGGGGCTGTGGGGAAAAGGAGAGACAGAAAGAGAGAGAAAGGGGAAGGCGGACGAGAGAGAGAGTTTAAGAGAGCGAGAGGGAAACGACCCGGGTAGGGGGTGCTGAGACGGATACATATAGGCGAGGAAGAGAGGGAGAAAGGGGAGAGCAAGCAAGGAAGAGTTTAAGAGCGAGCACTCGCGGGGGGGGCTGGAAAATACGGAGACAAAGAAATACCGAAGTGACTAAGCAAGGGTGGGGGTGAAAGCAAAGAAAATTGAGAGGGAGGTAAATAGTTGAAGAGGGTAGAGAGCGAAAGACGGACAGAAGGAGACGGATGTATGTAAGAAGCTGCAGAGAGACAGGTAAAAAGAGGCAACGAGAGAGGGTAGAGCAAAAGAGGGTGATAAAAAGATGTGAAAGAAAGATAGAGAGCGAGAAAAGGAGGTAGAGATGGGAGAAGGGAAGAAATTTAGAGAGAAAAGAGAGAAAATGGAAGTAGAAAATAAACATAATTGGGGTATAGCAAAGAAGTGCGTATGGGCGTGGTAGGCTGAGGTAAGAAAAGGTGGAGGGGTGCTGCAATGGGAGAGATGACGACGATGAGGTAGGAAAGAAAGAATTCTAGGGAGGAAACCATGAATTGAACACGCTTTAAAAATGCAATAGGTCCCGCCTTTGATTAAGTTAAAGCCATTTGCTTTGTGTATAGCAAAGCAAATGGCTTTAACTTAATCAAAGGAAAGACCTATTGCATTTTTAATGCATTTTTAATGCTCGTTTCTTATATTCCCTCACTCAGTACATTCTATCCACATGCCCACGCCTATCTTCCCATCAGTCTCTTGCTCACCACTATTCTCTGCCCCATTCTTGACCCTATCATCCAGCCATACATCATCCATACATTCACCCACCCAACTAATACAATATCCATCAATCCACCATACCACTACCATTCAATAATTCATTCATTCATCCATGTGTCCACCCAGATCACCTGATCATCCAGCAAGTCTTTTCTCTCTCTACAGGTTTGTCGTACAATCTGTTTATTCCTCCACCCTCATTACTCTGTCTGCTGTTTCAACTTTTCTGTACCGATCTGTTCAGCTTTACTGCTCCGATCTATGCATAACACAACTTAAGTTAAAATATCAAACATTTAACATCTCAGGCGAGTACAACCAACACCACAAAGGCCCGATTTGACTTCGGAAGACACAGCCTTTCATGGTCTCGCAAGACCAGTTGAGATCAAGGACACTAAGACCGATTAAGAATTTCGAAACAGCTGAATGTGCAGCAGCAATAACAATGTTCTTATTTTAACTTCTCAGATGGAGCTGGTACTTATTTTAGCAACATTAGATGGATTAAAAGCAAATTAACCCTGATGTTAATCGTAATGCAAATCAAACAGGGATACAGGAGGTTCTCTCTCCAGTAGGATTTACACTTGAAGTAGTTGTAGGTCACAAGCCCTTGGGACATCAAAAATACCAAGGCAGCCCACAGCCCGCAGGTTGAGGCCTGCACTAATATAACAACCATGGCCCTGTGTTTCAGCCCACCATGCACATAGTCCATTTTTAGAAACACATTTAAACAGCATCAGCTATCCAAAAGTCATATGACGTACTGAACAGAATAAAGGAGTTAATTCAAGGTCAATTCAAATTCCAATAAATCTTCTGTTGAAAGAAAAACGGAACACTACCCTACTCCCCCACCTTACAGACACTGTGTAATTATAAAGTAGTTTTGATAGCTAAAAGCATATCTAGCAAAGTAAATCAGCCCCTGCAATGGCATTTGTTTTGGATCACACATTTACCCTGTTCTTAAATGCGGGTCCAGCTTAAATAGTAGTAAAGCACCATATAAATACAGATAACAAAATAACAGCAACTGGACCACAAATCACAGTTTATAGGAAGCTGTGTCACAGTTAAATGCTTCACCCTGTAAAGCATCCTATAATAGAGATAGAAGTGCTTTACTTCAGCCTTGATGGAGTTTGGCGTAGGAGTGTTCCAGAGAAAGGGGATTTGAAAAGAAGAGAGTTCCAGATGTGATAGCAGCCTCCAGCCCAAACCACCTGAAAGCAGCATCCATTAGTCAATCCAGCCTCTTCATCCAGCTCTGACAACATACTCGTTCCTCAGCACTTGCTACCCAAAGAGAAGCCTCCTGCCCTGAAGGCTGCGAATTGGAGGCAAGGAAAGCCTCGTTTTCTTACGTCGCTTTTAACTTTCAAAATAGGACAAATTCGTTCTTGGCAATAAAAAGCAAAGTTGCAACTAAGGGGCGGGCATGTTTATCCTCTCTGAAGTACTTTATGATTCACCTTGCTCCGTGTCTGCAGAGACACTATGGTTTCAGTGCTGAACTTTTTTTGCTCGACATCTTTTTAATGCTTTCTGGGAACAGAAGTCTTCTTGTCCTTTATTGGAGCAGCTTGGATGAACGCATTTTTGAAATAAAGGATTTATAACCGAAAAGCTGAGGCCTAGAAAGATTAGTGATTTGTATTAGTGCACCAAGTTAGCAACTCAATATCTGCATAGCTAAGTGACCCAGGCCGTGTTGGTAATTTCCTGAAACTCCTGACCAATTAGCCAAACAGTACTTTACAGCCTGCATTTAAAAAAATATATATTTATTAGCATTTTCTTTTTTGCAATACGAAAACATTCTTCAGTAGCAAAACATATTGACATATTCTATTTGACATCTGTGTCATACTCAAATAGCAGTGGTGGACGTTCAAATAATTGCATTATACACCAGTACATCTACAGGAGGCCCCTCCACTCCCTCCATCCGCATCCCCACCCTAGGAGATTATTGTGAATCAGAGAGTGCGAGTCCATAATGTTCCAGCCATGGTTTCCATATTTTCCAAAACTTTTTGGGGCAGCCCCATGCTTTATAAGTCGCCTTTTCCTCCAACATATACATGTCCATACTCATTTTCCATTCAACCAGGGATGGAGTAGTCACCGCCCCCCATGCCTTAGCCAAGACACGTTTCGCCACCACTAATCCCAATTGGAGTAAGATTAACTGTGGCTTGGGGGGGTCAATTTCAGTGGATATTCCCAGCAGAA
Source organism: Lissotriton helveticus (assembly GCF_964261635.1). Taxonomy (NCBI): domain Eukaryota; kingdom Metazoa; phylum Chordata; class Amphibia; order Caudata; family Salamandridae; genus Lissotriton; species Lissotriton helveticus. The sequence continues at coordinate 143,056,287 of NC_136058.1, read as the reverse complement.
CAAACTGGGGATTAAGCGGAATCGTCCCTCCCAGAATATTTCAGAGTTCCTCCAACAGATTAGCCCAGCACAGCTGGATCCTTGAACAGTCCCATACTGTATGGAAGAATGTACCCTCTGAGGCTCTACAGCGCAAACTATCAGGTGTCTCCGCCCTCCCTATATGATGCAGTCGTGCCCTGTCATAGTATACTCTAAACAGGAATTTGAACCGAATCAGTCCAAGCCATGATTTAATGGCCACCTCTTGAGGATGCATCAACGCCATTTCCCAATCCAAGTCCTCCATCTCTCCCAATTCAGACTCCCATTTCGCCTGCAGCTTCTGTAACATGTCTGGCTTATTATTAATTATCGCTCTGTATGTCCATGAAACCGCCTTTTCCTCTAACTCCCCCATCAGGTAGTGTCAATGTGCTGCGCCCGCCCTGCAGGTACTTGTGGTGTTGGGTTGTGTTGATATCATATTCAGCCTGAAGGTGTGGGAAAGTGACCAGCTCTTTACCGTGCAGTATGTCCTTAAGTTGTGAAATGCCTAGCAGGTCCCATTGTCGGAAACCTCGTAATTTCGTGATTTCCTGAAGCTGATTCCCCACCCACAGTGGGGATTCTCTGGTGACCCGGCCATGCTGTTACAACAATCCTTGTCGCAGTCAGGAGCTGTGCAGTGCCCTTCCCTCCGTATATGTAATGCATATATGGGCGCGGAATGAATTGTGTGAGTTCAAGTGCATATGCGGGATGATCTCTATCCATGTACTGCCATTCATTTATCACCACTAAATGAGCCGCCCGTAATATGCCCGAAGATCTGGCAGGGAGATTCCTCCATTATATTGGTTGCGTTGGAACGTCGCCAGCACAACCCTCGGTGGTCTCCCATCCCAGAGAAATGTCCGTAATGTGTCATCAATTTTCTTAAACATCTCAGCTGATATTAGCCGATAGGTGTTTCGCAATACGTAAAGGAATTTGGGGAGAACTATCATTTTATATAGTGCTGCCATACCTAGCAGTGTCAGCGGTAAGGCCCTCCATCTCACCACGTCTGCGCGAAACTCCCTAAGCACCCTGTAGAGGTTATGATCCAGTGCCATTGAAGTATTTGTTGTAACATAAATCCCTAGGTATTTTATGCCCTCCCGTTCCAGTTGGAGTTGGCTTGGGCCGACTGTGCAACCACCACTCATCTACTGGATATAAGTACGATTTTCCCCAATTGATTTTATATCCAGCATGTGCGCAATAGGTTTCACAACTATCCATGATTGCGGAGAGTGCGATTTCTTGGTTTGTGACATACATTAATATGTCATCCGCATAAAGGGATACGAGTTCGTCAGTCCCATCATTCTCTCCTCTTCGAAACCCTGTTATGTCCGGGTGCATTCTGATCACACAGGCAAGTGGTTCCAGCACTAATGCGAAAAGTAATGGGGATTGTGGGCATCGCTGCCGAGTGCCCCTACCTATATGGAAGTCCTGTGGCACCACCCTATTGACTCTGACCCTAGCCACTGGTTTTTCGTAAAGTACGGCAATCCAGCGCAGAAACACCGGACCAAATCCGAACTACTCTATTGCAGACTAAAAAAAGGGCCAATGTACAGTGTTGAATGCTTTTTCGGCATCCAGTGACAAGATGAGAGGAGGACCTTCTTTTTTATCCACCACCTCCAACCAGTTACGCAACTTCAAGTTAAGCCTCGTCAACCTTTTAGGCATGAAGCCAGATTGGTCACTGTGAATGAGCCCAGTATTTACTGCTACAAGCCTGTTTGCTAGATTTCTAGTGAATATCTTGGTCTCCATGTTTATGAGAGAGATAGGGCGATAAGAGCCGCACACCGGTGGTGGTCTGTCCTTTTTAGGGATTACTGCGATCGTGGCTGTCCGCAAGTCTCTTGGGAGGCTTCCTATCTCGTGGGCCTCCAAGTATAGTTGGAGGAGGTGCGGCTCAAAGAGCGTTACGTGTTTAAAAAATTCCGGGGGTAGTCCATTAGGCCCTGGGGCCTTCCCAGTCTTCAGCTGACCAATGGCTGCTGTTATTTCTTCTATTGTAATCTTCTCGTCTAGTGTCTTTGATTCGCTATCTGTTAATTTGGGGAGCTGTAATGTTCGGAGATTTACCTGTATCTATGACGGCTCTGCGAACTCGCGTTGCGTGTAGAAGGCCTCGCAGTAGTAGTCTGCAAAAGCGTTGGTAATTGGGACCTGGGTCAGACGAGTTAGTCTGTCCTCTGTCTGAATCTGTGAAACCCACCTCCTATCCAACTCTTTTTTGCTATGCCACGCTAGCAATCATCCGGTCTTGTCTCCTACATCGTACAAACGCTGGTGCATGGCTTGTACCGTGTGTTGTGCATCTTTTTTGGCCAGTGCAAAATATTTCTGCCTAAGAAGTATTAGGCTGCGGAGCAATGAGGGATCATCGCCCTTACTTGCCTGTGTTCAAGCTGCAGTAGTCGAGATTCCAAACCGGAGATTTCCGCCTGCTCTTTTCGCTTTTTATGGGCTATAATGTTTTGTACCCGATCACGTAATACGAGTTTGTATGCCTCCCACAGTGTAATGGCAGAGTCCACCGACCCCACATTCTCTCTAAAATACAGCTCAGTGTCAACCCTGAGTAACCTAGCAACCTGAGTATCTTTTGAGTTCCCAAGGGTTCAGTTTCCATTCCCCGTTCGATCGTTTTACACGGGCACCCACCGTGAGCCATAAAGGGAAGTGGTCCGAGAGACCCCATGCCAAATATTCTACCTTATGTATCTCCTAGTTCTCCCACTGGGGCAAATATGTAATCTATCCTTGAAAAGGCTTTGTGGGCTCCAGAGTAAAAGGAGTGGGCTCTAATCTGGGGATGCTGTCTTCGCCATATGTCCATGAGTGTTTGTGTATCTACAAACTGTTTAAGTGGCGTCTCCTTTGGGTCTCCCGTTGGGACAGTCAAGCGGTCACTTGTAGGGTCCATCACATCATTAAAGTCGCCCTCAATAATGTGTGCAGGAGCCTGCCTCTAATAAAATTGCTGCGAGTTTCTCCATTGTTTGCCTCTGGAGCTTGGGTGGTGCATATACACTAATCAAGGTGATGTGTCTTCTGTTCCACACTCCTTTGACTGCTAAATATGTGCCGTAGGGGTCAGCCCAGGTGCGTTCTAGTCTGAAGGGTGGGTTTTTCCTAATGAGTATTGCCATCCCCCTCGCCCCAGTAGAGAATCCAGCATGGGCCAATGTTTTGTATGCCCCTCGACCCAGGAACCCACATTGAGTGCCTTTTAGGTGAGTCTCCTGTAGGAGATTAACATCTGGTTTCAATCTTTTAAAGTATGCTGCCACCAGCCCTCTCTTAACCTTATTCCCCATCACATTCACATTCCAGGAGAGGATCGAATACATTACGGGTTTAGGTACAGCCATCTCGGTGACGTACAGTATTCAGTCCCTCAACGAACCCTCTTCCACACTGCTGTTGTTTCTGCAATTTCATGATGCCTGATGTATTCTTGTTTTGCCACATAACGGTAACGAAACCCCAACCCTAGACCCTCCCCCCCCCAATCCACCATCCCACCCCCCCCAATATCCATCCGACTGTCCCCAGGGTCTACGGGACTGTGTCGTGATCAGCTAGGTATATCGCCCACCCCCCCAAAACTTTATAGCTTAAACTGTCTCCTGTCCCTCCAGCCGCCCCCATACGGAATCTCTGGCCCCAACCGAGCTAGATGTCGGTGGGTCCTTAAGCTTTAGAGTGCGCAACCAGATTAATTGGACAGGTGTTCCTACTGCAAGTTACAATAGCTCACACAGTCCAAACCTGAAACAAAAAGGAAAGTTAAAAAAAAGGTGGGGGGGAGGTACGGGTGGAAGGGGGCAGAGGGGGAATGGAACAAAAAAGGGGTGCTGGCGGGTAAAAGGGATAAGTGGGCGTAGAAAGTCAAATACCACAGGGACAGGACACGTGGGGTAGCGTGCAATGTCCTTCTGCAGTCCGTTCACCCCGATGCTCTTCGCGCCATTTAGTGCACATCAACTACATCATCCACTTGTTGGTTCCGAATGTCTTTCCCATTCCCAGTGTCAGTCTCCCCCATACCTTCTAGTAGGTTAATGTTTTGCAACAATGCAGCCTGCATATTTTAACACTTTTTCCAGTGTTAAAAGAGAAAGAGCCAATCTCAGAGTGCGATTTACCACTGGCTAAAAAAAGAAATTGACGTAGGTGTCTCATAAAACATTAGCCTTTTGACAGCAATGTAGTTGGCTACATAGTAAGTAAGTTGACTCCCTACTTCATCGATGTATGTATAAAGTGCAGGCCCCAAAGCATTCGGCCTTTCTGGATTTTCCACAGATCGTGTAGTCCAGCGTTTTAATGCATTTTCTGTAGAGATTTTGGTTTCCTTAATACACATTCTATTCAGATTTTGTATACTCAGCTGTTTATCCTTTCATGGCCAATCAATTGATTACTCAGTTGGATGGCAACATTCACTGCTACTCTACAACATAGCTTACAGACCTTGGCAAAGCCAAAGGCTGTGGCTAAACACTTATAAAGTTCCACAAATGAGACCTATTGGCTATACCAATGCTTTTTTGAGATACCATTAGCGATTTCTAGTATGAGGTGATGAGCAGTGCATAGCGGAAGGTAAGTTGTGGTTCAGTAGAAGTTTGTTTTGTCTCTAGAGGAACAATCCCCAATTGCACTTCTTTTATTAACACCTAAATCACATTCAATTTAAGGCCTGACGACTTATTTATGAATGTTTGTCATGCTAACTACATTACACTACATTAATTTTTATAGTTCCATCTTAATAGTTTCTGAATATGTAATGACAGCTTTCCAGACATGTTCGAGATTCTCAGGATATATTGTCGTACTGCCGCTAATCGCAAAATTGTACAAAAGAAAATGAAGTTTTCACATTAAACATATGCTACATACCAGAAAAAGCAACAAAGTACAAACTGCGAAAGTGCCATATATTTCTCCTGTCAATGTCATTAAGCCCACTAATTCACGTAGTCAAATTAAATTGGAAAGAAGCAGCATTTTCGTAAATAAGCCATATTTCTGCTATAACAGTACATTTACGATGTGGGACTTGTGGGACACCCCCGCGCCGCACGGCCACCAGCTGCTGCGTGTGCCCCCAGTGCCTGCCTCTGCCTCAGCGCCGGCCTCGCTGCCGCCCTGAGCGCTCTCCTTTGGTTTTCGCCCGTTTTTGTCAGTAATTTGTGCTTGTTTCTTCCTGTGCCCAAGATCGTGTGCTTACTGTTTTTTCCCCCGTTTTTGACTTGAATTGTTGCCTGTTTTTTTTGTATGTGCCGTTTTCTCATCGTGTTTTGAACTCCTCTGTACATTGTGCCTGTCTCCTTCCTGCTTCCCCGCCTACCTCGCCGCCCTCCGCTCCCGCTTCCCGCCACCGCCATTAGCCCCGCCCCTTTTCTCTTCTGTTTCCCTCCCCGCTCCCGCCTCCCAGCTGCTCCGCCCACCCGCGCACTTCGCCTTAAATGGCGACCGTGCGAACGCGCAGCGGTCACGCGCAGCGGGTGCGCCGATTGTGCGCCGAAGGCGCGCCAAAGGTAAGCCCGTCTGCGCCCGTCCGCGCCTGGACCGCGCCCAGTGCCAGGACCCCTGGCCCCCGAAGAGCCCGACCGACCCGCCTGACGTACTCCGCCGCCACCCTCACCGCTCTCAACACCGGCCGACTCCCAGAATGCCATCAAGCCACTCCACGACGTACCTTTCAGCTGCCACGCCTGCAAGTTCTCCTGCATCCGGACCAGCCTCGCACCAGCACCCGCCAAGTCGAACACCAGCAGCACCCACCTCAAGTGCATCCTGCTCAACACCCGCTCCGTCCACAGACACGCCATCGAACTCTGGAACCTCCTAGACGCCACAGCCCCTGACGTTGCCTTCCTCACGGAGACCTGGATGAACGCCTCCTCAGCGCCCGACATCGCCATCGCCATCCCAGAGGGCTACAAGATCGTCCGGAGGGACCAAAACGCCAACCAGATGGGAGGAGGCATCGCCATCATCCACAGGAACACCATCCGTCTCACGACCAGCACCGACAACACCCTGACCAGCGCCGAACACCTGCATTTCCAGATCCACACCAACCCGAACACCACCCTCAGAGGCACCCTGATCTACCGACCCCCTGGACCACGCACACAATTCAGCGAGGACATCGCAGACTTCGTCAGCCCGCATGCCCTCCCCTCCGCTGACTACATCCTCCTGGGAGACCTCAACTTCCATCTGGAGAACAACAACGACCGCAACACCAGCACCCTGCTCGACAACCTCGCCAACCTGGGACTCAAGCAACTGGTGTCCACCCCCACCCACCTCGCCGGACACACACTCGATGCAGTCTTCTCCTCCAGCACAGACATCGACTTCAGCCACGCCACAGAACTTCAATGGACGGACCACAGCTGCGTCCACTTCACCTTCAAGAGAACGACGACCCACCACCACCAACAACAGGCCGCCCGCAGAAGCTGGAACAAGATCACAGCAGACCAGCTCGCCACCTCCCTGAGCCAGCACCCTCCTGCCAGCTCAGCAGACCCCAGCCAGGCCGCCGACAACCTCACGAAGTGGATCAGCAACTGCGCGGACGAACTCGCCCCACTGAGGACCCCGCCCAGCAGACCCGGCAGCAAGAAGGCCCCTTGGTTCACCGACGAACTCAAGAGCTCCAAGAAGAACTGCCGAGCCCTCGAGAAAGTCTGGAGAAGGGATCCGACACCGGACAACAGGACCTCCTTCAAGCTTGCCACCCGGAAACACCACCAGCTGATCCGCGCCGCCAAGAAAACAGCATTCAAGGACAGGCTGGACAACAACGCACACAACAGCAAGGAACTCTTCAACATCGTGAAAGAGCTCTCCAACCCCAGCGCAGGAAACAACGACATCACCCCATCGCAAGACCTCTGCAACTCCCTCGCCTCATACTTCCACAACAAGATCGCGGACATACACAACAGCTTCAACAACCAACCAACGCACACCATGACCGAACAACCACCCCCCACTTCCACCCTCCACGCCTGGACCCCGATCAGCACCGAAGACACCATCCGCACGATGAACTCCATCCACTCCGGATCTCCGACCGACCCCTGCCCTCACCACGTCTTCAACAAGGCCGACGCTGTCATCGCACCCCACCTGCGAGACATCATCAACACATCCTTCGACACCACCATCTTCCCTGAGAGCTGGAAACACGCCGAACTCAGCGCTCTACTCAAGAAACCAACAGCGGACCCCACCGACCTCAAGAACTACCGCCCCATCTCGCTCCTCCCGTTTCCAGCCAAAGTCATCGAGAAGACCGTCAACAAGCAGATGGCCGCCTTCCTCGAGACGAACGGATCCCTCGACCCCTCACAGTCCGGCTTCCGAGCCAACCACAGCACCGAGACCGCCCTCATCGCCGCCACCGATGACATCCGAGCCCTGATGGACAATGGAGAAACAGCGGCCCTCATCCTCCTAGACCTCTCCGCGGCATTCGACACGGTCTGCCACCGCACCCTAGTACGGCGCCTCAGCAACATCGGAATCCAGGACAAGGCGCTGGAATGGATCATCTCCTTCCTCGACGGAAGAACACAGAGAGTCCGCCTACCACCGTACAAGTCAGAGGCCTCCGAAGTCATCTGCGGCGTCCCTCAAGGATCATCTCTGAGCCCCACCCTCTTCAACGTCTACATGAGCCCCCTCGCGGCCATCGTACGCAAACACAACCTCAGCATAATCTCCTACGCCGACGACACCCAGCTGATCCTCTCCCTGACCAACGACCCCGCCGCCGCCAGAGCCAACCTGCACGAAGGGATGAAGGAGGTAGCCGAGTGGATGACGACCAGCCGCCTAAAACTGAACTCGGACAAGACGGAGGTCCTCATCCTGGGACCCTCACCCTCCGCCTGGGACGACTCCTGGTGGCCTCCCGCCCTGGGCACCGCACCCAAACCAACAGACCATGCACGCAACCTGGGCTTCATCCTGGACTCCTCCCTCTCCATGACCAGGCAAGTCAACAACGTCGCCTCGGCGTGCTTCAACACCCTACGCATGCTACGGAAAATCTTCTGGTGGATCCCCACCGAGACCAGGAGGACCGTCACCCAGGCCCTCGTCACCAGCCGACTGGACTACAGCAACGCCATCTACGCCGGTACCACCGCCAAGCTCCAGAAGAGACTCCAGCGGATCCAGAACGCCTCAGCCAGACTCATCCTCGACATCCCACGAACCAGTCACATCTCCGGACATCTCAGAGACCTTCACTGGCTCCCCGTCAGCAAAAGAATCACCTTCCGCCTCCTCACCCACGCACACAAAGCCCTACACGACCAAGGCCCGAGCTACCTCAACAGCCGAGTCAACTTCTACGCTCCCAAACGCCACCTCCGATCAGCCAACCACGCCCTCGCCGCCGTCCCCCGCATCCGAAGAGCGACTACAGGAGGAAGGTCCTTCTCCTACCTGGCTGCCAAGACCTGGAACTCCCTCCCGACCGACCTGCGCCTGACCCAAGACCACCTCTCCTTCAGGAGGAAGCTGAAGACCTGGCTGTTCGAGCAGTAGCGGCACCCCCCCCCCCAGCGCCTTGAGACCCTACGGGTATGTAGCGCGCTTTACAAGTGTCATTGATTGATTGATTGAGTAACCGAAGAGATTGGGTGCAAAATCCAGAGGTCATCTCCGCTTCCCCTGTAAAGGGAATCAAATATGCTTTCTGGGTTAACGAATGGAGGAAGGTATAGGAAACTAAAACAGTGGTAGTCGAGCTGACATCTTACTGCACCACAAATCTGAGTCAATGTTTAAAACTTTTTGGGGCGAAATTGGCCCACCATTTACCAGATTTGTATATAAAATTAAGGTTGGGTACTTTGCCACTTGCCTCCTCCACCTACAAATAGAGATCCTACTCCGAGGGTAGTGCAGCTTGATCTGCCTGTGGAGCAGCGCAGGAGACCGATGCCTACTTGCTCTTTTTTTTGTCCAGCATATACCCAACAACGAAGACGCAGGATTGTCCCCTTGTTCAGACACCTGGGAATACGGCTTCATAAGCAAGCGGTGGGCATTTGTAGGTCAGACACTGGGTCCTGTGTGGTTCTTTCAAAAGCTAAATTCCTAAAGCAGTCTGGCCTGTTCATATTAGGACACTTAAGCAAACGCCATAATCTAAATATTTAATATATAAACTAACTATAACAGCTATAACTGCACACTTCTGTCCAGCTAATTATCAAATACAACTTACTAAGAAAGTATTTATTTTTTAGCAAAACATTGATTTTTTGCAGTTCTGTTTTTAAAAATCTATTTCCAACAGGGAAATAGACTTAATTGTATAGATTTTAGTCAATTTTAACACATTTTAAAACTGACTCTTAAGAATGTTAGCTTTTGTTTGTATTCAATCGTTTAACATACGATGTGTTGCTTATTCTGGGCTGCTTTTATCGTCGGTGACCGAAATAAAGTATTTAAACGATTGGGTGCAGTAAAGTTAAAGAGGAGGGAAAACCACAATGGCTTTTAAGGTCTCCAGAAGAGACCTTTTTCAGAAAACCTCATGTTTTCCCTTTTTGTGTGCCTCTATTATGAACATACAAAGCCTGCCACTACCAAGCTGGTTAATCCTTAATGAGAAATTGTTGTTCCCTCTAGCCATTTAAAAACCCAATGTAATAATTAGTTTAAGTAGCTCTGGTATGGTCCAACTATTGCCCGTAAACTTCAGTAAAATAATAAATTACATCTGCGGTAGAACAAAACAGACACGGTTTTCTGAATGGTCTCGTATAAAACAAACACACACGTTGAAGGGACTTAGGTGAACGTGTGGTGAGACTGATGCGGGACATTAATATTACAAACTTATTCGGAAACAAGTCCTAATTGACATGGTATGTCTGTAGGGCCAGGAATTTGCAACATATCGAAAATGTAAATAAATCTACCCAGAGCTATGCTAATGACCCAGGACTTAATATAACTGGTCATTAGACTCTACTGGCATCAGTTTATCCAAAGCGTAAATAAGCTTACAAACAGTCCATTTCTATTCAAGCATTCAAAAACATGAGCTAACTTCAGTCTACCTTAATAAAGGCATTTTAATTTTTACGTGCACGTAGGTGAGGTGGGGCAGAGAAAGTAAATCAAGGTATTTATTCGGATAACATCCCATAAAAGCCCCAATTTAAAACATTACACTAAGTAAAAACATGAATGAAATACAATAAAGTAATGATATGCAATCAATACAATAAGGTATTTCCTAGTATACAAGACATTGCCTTAACTAGCCGCCTTACATGCTTTCAAAGTTTGTCTGGGGGATCGGGAGATTCAGAGTTTAAGAATTTGAGAGACCGAATACGAGCACACACATGATTCAGTAAAAAAGCACAAACAGGGCAAAGCATCTCTTCCTCCTATGTTTATCACAAAAAATGGCAGCATGGTAAAACAAGCATTAGCATAGCCAATAGGTCTCGCATTTGGGACATTATACGTTTTTAGCCATGCAGCACATTATCCTGGGTGCTACATCCACTTTTCTTCAACATGTAAGCTTTGACAGTAATCAGCATATGTGCTGCCTAGGAGAGACCCAACAGTGTCTAAAAACGTTTCCTGCATTCTACAACGGCTGCTTGTGCTCACTCCTCAACCAAAGTTCTCGTCATGCAGCCAGTCTTTAATGGCGGTATAAATGGCAGACAAACAGCCCCCCTCTCCCTCCCAGGACAACTGATACATTTGCAAAAATGGACCTTTTTTACAAAATCCATATCAACGTAAATATTTATTATACCGTGTGTGCGTTTTGTAGCGTTTTTTGGGCTTCTTTTGCTGAAAGACAACATGCACAATTCTTAATTCTCACGTACAATTGGGTCTTTTTCTTTTTAACCTAGGAATGGCATTTATATACCTTCATGTATTCGGAATCGCAATTCAACAACGTTGAGGAGTCGTTAGCTTGATAATTTAACGAGCGATAAAAGGAGGTTAACTGGCATTCGACAAGGACTTCACGTAACTTGCAGCATAAAATGGTGATAATCAGCGCTTGTGCCCTACTGTGTCCAAGATGTAAATGATCTGAAGGTGTGCATCCCTAATGAATGGAAACTTTGTGTTACTGGATATTTTATTCAGCTAACCCGTAGAAAATCTGCACAGATTGATGATAACTGGTAGATTTCCCTTTCGGACTGTCACAACTTCTAATTGTATGGAAACAGAGTGGTTTGATAGTGGAGCGTTGGGAAAAGTAGCAAGTAATGACTGGGAGTTAAGGTGGACGTAGGGGAGGATGGGTGAAGCAGAAACAAGGAAGGGAGCAGGGATGAAAACAGCAAAGTGCAAGCGCAAGGGGGCGAAATTGAGGGCAAGCAAACCGTATTGTAAAACATGCCGAATGGGAAGAAAAGTGCAACATGTTTTGAGGCTACAGTCTAAAAAATACTTGTTTTACTTGAACTCCCAGTAAGAAGCTGCAGATTAATGCCAAAACGATTAAACACCGTACATGGTAGAGTTCCAATAAGCTCAGCTAAAAACACACAATTCAAAGGAAAATGTCGTCTATATTACAAATAAGGCGGAGAGATTAACTTCCTATCACACACACACACACACACACACACGCACACACACACACACACTTCCCTTTGAAGTAGATGGAATTACCTCAGAAATTAAAATGACATACAACACTTAAGTCGAAGCCCCAAAATAGATATTACCAACACAGCTATAGGCTACGATAATTCCACATAGCAGAAGGAAACGCAATCAGTCTCTGATTTATATCACTGCTGGGAATCAACAACCTTGCGTTTGATTGCTGGCTGACAGAGCTCACACCCTGCACAGGTCACGAGCCAGAACAGCTGAGTGGAGATTGTACTAAAAGCGTTGTTTCTGCACTCATCACAGCGATATTAATAGATGACCAACCAGGCGGTAAACTGGCACTGCTGCCCATGCGTTTGCGGATCACAAACATGCTTTGCTTTGAGAATTGCACTTTTGTCATAGTAACAAGCGAATGTAGAAAGCAAGGCAAGCTCCTGCTTCTTGTGCTCATCGACTCAGAGGTTCTGTAAACCAAGTCTTATTATGCTGCCTGCGGAGGGCGTGGGCGGGGTCTCGGCATCGCCTCTCCCAGTGTATTAATAATCATTTTGAAAGCAGTGTGTATTTGACCAAAAATTATGCCATCAGCAGAGGACGTGGGTGGGGTCTCAGCATCAGCTTCCCCCTGCATTCATCAAAAATGATCAAATTAGCAGCAAAAAAAATGTGAATCAAGGGAAACAAACACATACACTTATCAACACGGTGCCCAAGGTAAACAAGAGAGGCTGTGTAGAAAGATGAAACAGCTGTGAACGTTTCTTTTATCAAGCAAGCGCACAAAGAAAGCAAAATACAAACATCATTACAATCCACGATCCGAGACAAACAAAAACAATAGTGCACTCAAAGTAAAATAAATAGCAAAAGAGTAAGACAACATGTAACGGGCAATCTCCTTGGGAGGTTACTAAACACCAAAAGGAGGGACTAATTAAGCAATTCACCAAACAAAAGCAGGCATTATCAAAGGGCACTAACAGGAACCAATCAAAAAGTTGGGAGGTGTTCGAAGCCTACTTTGACGAAGCAGCGAATGAGCTGCCTAGGCGAGACCTTAAGATGGAAGTTAATTTCAACTATGTTGTTTTGACAGACAGGTTCCGGTCTGGGGAAGACCCTTGCCTTTTTATGGATGAGGTAGGTGTTGCCTCTAGACGTTGTTTATAGGCTGGTTTAAACACTTCACTTTCCATACTCTGCTTTGGTAACATACACACCCTAGTGCATACTGTATCAAGGAAAAGCCCAATGAAAGACAGCCAGGGTATAAAACAGATATTTTATGTGCTTAAACAGTTGGGGTGAAGCTGTGCCCTCCTTGGAAAGAAAATCTCTCAGGTTATCGCTGAATGCTACTTTGTGGGAATACAGACACAGTTGTATCCAGGCTTCTCATTTCGGCTCAGTGATAAATACTTAAAAGGCCAAATTCCTCATGCCCCAACAGGTTAGGAGTGGACTGTGGGAGAATCAACAAGGATTTAAATACACAAATATTTTTCTTCACTCCAACCCCTTAATTTGGCTCAATATAATGCACTGCTAAGACATGTGGCGCTGTGCAGAGCTAAGGCCACGAAGAAAGCACAACCACTAAACTTCCTGTTAAAAGTCTGCAGTCAGCCAACTGTCGTGTTTAAAAATATTACAAGACTATTGCTCTGATTACGATTTTGGTCGGACACTTGCCGCTGGAATGGAACCGCCCAACATGTAGATGATAGTTCCACCCACCTAATTAAGATGCACCCACCGTGTGGGCAGTCAGAAAAATGCGCTTTTCCATTGCGGTTTTTTTTTTGTAGAGTTTTATATAGCGCGAACTAGAACCGAACCGAATCAGTTATCAGAGCGCTTTACATAGCACCAGTTACGTTACATGAGGACACACTTTCATTTTAGGCACGGGGAGATTAAGTGTTTTGCCCAGAATCACAGGGGGGGGTTTTGGTGTCGTTACAGAGACTCGAACCCAGATCCCCAGGTCCGAGGTCGAGCGCCTTAGCCGTTAGGCCAACCCCTCTCTCTTGTTCTGCAGCCCGGAAAAGGACTGCAGCACAAGCACCAATGGGAAAAGGCATGTTGCAAACATCCATGCACAGTGTCCCAGGCACCATGTAGTGCCTAACACACGGTGCATGGATGTCTGGGAGGGCACCATATGTACCCCCCAGCCTCATAGCAGAGGCCCAATGGGCAGGGGTCCCAAAAGTCCCTTTCCAGATGCCTTTAAATGGGGGTCAAACCACCATATAAAAGCAGATGGAAAGAACCATCGTAACCTCTACAGAGATGCATCTGCAGGCACTGCTCCCATTGTAGGGATTAAGGTCCAACAGATACTCCAATGGGCTCCTTGAGCCTGTCGTAGGCGTCGGTTAGTCCCTCTGCTCGCTTTGCTCCAACCGCATAATGTAGCGGTCGCGGACTGATATTCTGGCTTTTGGGCAGACCGCCACCAACAGCCTGTCAGATGGCAGTCCACCAGACATCCTGATTAGGCCATATGTGTTTGGCCCACTTGCCAGACACAGCAAACCAGAAGCCTAAATAATCGAAGTCCCCGATTTGAAGCAAGGGCATTCCCTTCAGAAGCAGCCTCTCTCAAATTTTGATTGGCCCTATTGCTAGGACCTTAGACTTCGAAGCATTAATAATTACTTCTGATTTAAAGAAACCATTGAACCCCACCAGAAGTAACTCCACGTTGTCTATTGCAAAAGGGAAATCTTGATCTGTGTCCAGACTAGGTGCAACACACCATCTCTTTTAAAAAATCCTCAAGAAAATTCATAAATACATTTAAAAGGAAAGGAGCTACGATATAGCTTTAATATACAAGTCCCTGGTCACATTGCTATCCCGGCAATGGTGAACACATGCTACAGTGTTAGACTAAACCTAGAACAAATCCCATTCTTTCCATACCATCAAATTAACTGTGTCAGGGAGAGATGACTAAGCATGTCCTGGACACCAAACGCACACGGTCCGCTCCAGGCCATTTCCCCTCCACTCCAACAGGCCCCTAGCTGAAGGAGCGCTGCTTGTCTGCTAATGAACTGAATTGCAATATGGCTCGGAGACACAAATTAAGATGCTGCCTGAAGGCTTAAACACTGCAACAGTGCTCCAATTTTCAGTACGACGGCACATAGCACCTGGAATGTAATATTGACGAGCGACAATGAGGCTCAGCTCTGCCTGCTTGGAGAAAGCAGCTTGGTTGGCCAAGAGGCTGGACAACTTCCAAGCAGCAGAAGGAGCTCCTGCTATTAATCTATTTTCAAGCTGCTGGTGCTCAGGCCATCATTTTCCACCTTGCCAAAATTGAAGGTTCTTGAGCAAGGCACTCTGAAGTTGTTCAATGAGATGCTAGCCACAAAGAAATATTTGTGATAACTTAATCAAAATGGAGATGGATGAGTCACAATGTCTCACACTCTTGAGCTTTCGGTTAATTAGAACATAGCAAGCATTTGGTTTCGGGGTTGGAATTTGTTTAATGTGTCTGGAGGTGTGGGTCGCATATGGTGAAGTTATCCAATATTTCTTTATACTTTATTCACTTGTTTATTATGTTTCAACACACTAGTAATTTTCTGCAAGGATGAAGTCAGGCGTAGGAGAGGGGCGATAAGGCTTCACTTAATTCCAGGGTTTAAGGGTGGGGAGAGTGTCCTTTTCTATTTTCTCTCTATTGTTTCCTCTTGGGGCTAGACTTTGTGTGTTGAAGATTGGGCCACTGTGGATAAACAAAGCCTTTCCTATGCCTTAAGGAGGCATGAGACAGGAGGGTGAGTGGAGTGGACTTCCACAGGTTTTGCCACAGGATCCTCAACTAAAGGTGAGAGCCTTGCACCATAGAGGAAGGAGGGGGAATAGCTCAACTTAGCAGCGTAAGACCTTGGTAAAGGAGTATGGGGCAGGATGGTAGGATGGGTAAGGGTAGGGGAGCACTGGGGGTTGAGGGGAGGAGTTCTGGGTGGGAAACAGGATCTAGGGGGCAAACAAGGTGCAAAGGGACTGTGCAGCAAGTGCAAACAAGAAAAATAATTGTTTCCTGTACAAACGAGAGAATTTATTTACGACTATGATTTTGTGGGGTATAAATTCACCATTTAAACTCTGTTTTACAACTATTAGCTTTTGGATTTGATTACATTGTGTCCTAAAGGCATGCTCGCCATAAATGTTATGATAATGTTCTTGATTATTGATGGTATGAACAATCCAAAAAAGAGGAGAGCAGTAAAATGGTGAACTGAACAGAAGTGGACTCTCGTATTATTGCAAGAGACTCATATTAAGAAATAAAAAGTGAACTTGAATAATTGGGGCTCTTTTCAACTAATGGGTCACACCTCTGATTTGGCAGCTTTGAGAGAAGTGGCAATGCCTAGGGCCATACTCGTAGGACTTTCAATAGAGCTTTATTTGCGTAAGCCCCATCCTTGAGCAAATGAGGGACAGGACAAGGTGTTTTAGAAGAATATAAGAATTCTTCCCTAACACTGAATATTTGGGAAGCATATAAACCTACTATCAAGGGTGAAATAATTGCCTTCCGGTCTAATTTACCAGACTGAAAAAAATTAGATACAAGTCTTTAGTGGACGCCCTCTCGCTTGCTGATCCTAAGCTCTCCAAAGCAGGTCTTCAACAGCATTATCTAGCTAGGGAAACAGCCAAGTGAGAGCTGCAGAGCTCTCTGCTTAAAAACAAGTACTGAATGTTCAAACGTTTGGGCAGTGGCTATGAAAAAAGGGTGAGATCAGTGGCAGAATGCTGGCACTCTAAAATGCAGTTTGAAAATCAGGTATATTCTTAATGGACACATGTTCACAGAGAGTCAACAGATTGAAAAGGTATTTTTTTCCAACACTTTTCCAAAATTTTTACAAACGAGTTGGGCCCTCCGGATAGTTACACTGCTGATTTTCTGTTGCAGATTAAACCAACTTTAATGGCTGAGGCTGCTAATTTTTTTTTGTTCGCTCTATTGAGCTTCAGGAGCTTGAAGTAGTCTTCAAAGGTCTTCCCAGAATCAAAGCTGCAGGCAAGGCCAAGTTTCCATCAGAACTGTACCAACTTTTACTCTATGAACTGAAATTATTTCTTTGAGAAATTTTGAACCAAATCCTGAAGGCAGTGCCATTACTCCCACTTTTCGGACAGGGGTTCTTACGTATTTTTCAAATAAGGATTAAAGAAAATCAAGAAGACGTCAATTCCTTTCACCCAATTACTCTGCTAAACGCAAATTATAAAAATGTTATGAAGAATATAGCAGTAGGAATGGCAGAAGTAATTACAAGCTTGGTAAGCCATGATCAGAGTGTATTTATACCCGCCCAACAACTACTTTAACACACATTAAAGTACCGCGGGTGAGGAAGGCCCGTGTGGGAGGGCGTTCTTTTAGCTGCAGAGCTCCCCAGCTGTGGAATTCGCTCCCTCTTTCGCTTCGTAGCACTGCCAGTCTGCTCCAGTTCAGGAAAAGCCTGAAGACCTGGCTTTTTAATTTGTAGTTTGTTTTTACTGCTTATTCTTTTTATTGCTCTCCTTCTTTGTTTTTTTCTTATTTTTGCTGTGTTGTGTTATTTTTACTCTGAGCTGCAGGTGGAAAGCGCCGGGACACTCATAACGAGTAGCCGTGCGCTATATAAAAGGCACATAACATAACATAACATAACATAACTTAGTGCAAGCCATAGATTATTTCTTCGCTATGACAATATTATTGATAGTTGCAGAAAGGCTGTTGACCTTGTGAGCCAGAATTTTTTATTCAAAGTTTTGGAAGCAATAGGGTTTCCGCCCCAGTTCATAGGGTCAATAGCCAAGATTTGAGGGTTTCTGGGCATTAGTAGCTTTGAATGCTAGAGTCCCTGAAACAATCATTATCATCAGAGGTACCAGACGAGGAGCCCTCTCTCTTCACTATATTTATAGAGCCTCTGGGTTATTTATTGAGGGAACGTGAAGGCAGTGATTCCAGGGGCTCCAAAGCTTAAATTATATGCTGACGACTAGATGTTATTTCTCCTGTCCAAAATGGCTGTCTTTGACAACCTGTTTAGTAAATTTTACTGTTTTATAGCTTTGCCAGGGTACCGGATTGACATTTCTAAAACAGAAATAATGCTTTTCAGCACTAATGTCAACTTGCTACCTCATTATTTACAGGCATCATACCACAGAAACCCCTTAAAATATCCTGAGATTACAATTTTAGAGAATTGCAAGGACATATTAATTATCCCCCACCCCACTCAAAATGCTAAGATTAAATGTATGCTATAGAGGGGAGGCAAGACAAGGAATAAGCTATCAATATCCATCCTTGGTAGAACTGCATTGATAAGAATGCTGATTTTGCCTCTCAAACTTTGTTTTTTACGTCAATTCCATATTTATTTATTTTGAGTTTTACATAGCGCAAACTTGTCCTGAATGTATCGGAGCATTGAGTTTCCACAACAATATTTACACGGGTTACATACGAGGAGAGTACGTCATAGCCATCCCAGGTAATATGATGTCCGGCTCTACGATGGTGAAAAGGGGACATGAATGAGGGGAAGTTGGTTATTTTAGGATATCAGGTACTTGTTGGGAAAAAGTAATTTGAGTTTTTTTTTTTTTTAAGAGCTGGGATTATTGGTTCTCTCGTGGGTCCTGTGGAAGAGCATTCCAAAATCGATGCTGAATAGATGGCTGAATGAAACGAATGCAAATCTGTCACAAGGGCAATCCAAAGATAGAAGCCTCCCAACTTAATTGCAGACAACTAACAGGACCCCATTTTTTAGAGAATGCAGTTTTATACACAGTGGATGGTGCATGATACACCCTCACTTCTGCATAAGTCGAATTCCAGTGTACCCAATCAGTATCCTAAGAGATTGGGGTCATTTGATTTGGGGAAGTTAAAGGCTAAAAATATCTTAGGGGTGGGTCTTGACGTGCATGCAGCTCTCAACGGGGATCGAGATCACTAGAACAGTACACTACCTTCCTTGTGGCTGCATTCACAAACAAGAAACTTTGTTTTTTTGTTTTTTTACAAAACAGACCATGACCCTTAGTGGAATTGGGGCTACTTTAAAAGGTTACCAGTTTGGGAAGCCATCAGAAGGAGCAGGTAGCAATCCACACATCAGGCACAATTTCCTCAATGGAAGCTGTCCAACACAACTGTCACAAACCATAGAGTATCACACGTAGTAGGGGAAACCTCTTTCATGCGCCGCACATCTCCGGTCCAGAATATGCTGGTTAACTGAATCACAAAGTGGGTTTAGTAACTATTAAAAAGTAATGTTGTGGTTGGAAACCTGTAATTTTAGATACTGCAGGGTTTGCAAATGGGGAAATCCTTTAGTACATTGGCCAATTAGTATTTTCAGTAAGAAGGGTGAGATGTAGCACATAAGGACATGCAGATGATGATCATGTAGCAGCACAACAGTCAGAGATGGAGCTGATTAGAAAGGAAGCCGGTAATAAAATGAAATAATTTTTTTTAGGATTATTCGAGGGTGACGGACAACTGGGGCTAGAAGGAATAGCCTGAGAGGTGTTGACTGGGAAACATATTTGGTGGTACTTCGGCGATTTGAGATGTCAGTAGATCAATTGCTCATTTTTTAATAAAGGAATGTCTGAATAGGGGGGAATTGGGAGCATGGTAACCATGTCACAGCTAATCTATGTGTTAAAACCGTATTCATATGAGTTCCCAATGCAGCTCCTAGTACTATTGGTCTGACCTGACTCCATGTCATAGCACTAGGCCATCACTAAACCATCAAAAGGCTAACATCTAGGCCCCTGAAAGACGTCAGTAGCAGCACAGACCAGCCTGCCCAATTATCCTGAGTTTAGTTAATGGAAACCGTGGAACTGAATATTTCATTCATAAAGTTACCATGTCGCCTTAGCTACAGGTTGAACTGATCTTTGGTAGTTGTGACATAAAACCATGTCTCACTTTAATGTAAAAAGTACTGGTTGGTAAATGTTTCTGAAAAACTAAACTCTGCAATCAGATTTAAGCTATCCATTTGAACATATCTGTGAAACCTGGATTGATGTGCATTCCTGCCTGTTTAAAGGAATTGGTAAGATGTACGCATATGACCAGAGGATGTTACACCTTTTCAAATATACAGGCAATTATGCCTAAAACATCTGTCACATCATGGGTTGTCAATAATCTTTCTCACCCAAATCTTCCAAGTTCTGTATTATCTGCCTGCGTCTTGGCTCAGTCTGAAATTTGCCTGTTTTATAGCTTTGCCAGGGTACCGGATTGACTTTTCTAAAACAGAAATGCTTTTCAGCATTAATGTCAACTTGCTACCTCATTATTTACAGGCATCATACCACATAAACCCTTTAAAATATTCTGAGATTACAATTTTAGAGAATTGCAGGGACATATTAATTATCCCCCCCCACTCAAAATGCTAAGATTAAATGTAGCCATATTGAATGAAGTACAAATATACAACACACCACAACCCTATTCAGTGCGCACTCACCACCGGGAGAGTGTAGGGTCATGTATGTTTGCTCCTGTTTCTATATCTAGCAGCCAGTTCAATGTTACACAAAGCACCAAAATAAAGTTTGCTAGTGTGCACTGCACAACCATTCAATTTAAGCCCACTATCCCGTAGTGTTCCGGCCTTTGTATGTTTGATTCAGTTACCGAAAGGAAGTGGCTTCAAGTCATTGAGGTGTAATTTCCTGATAAACCCCATACAGTTCTGTGAATTTCATTTAGTCAAGTAGCAGTATTAATTAACCTTCCGTCGGAAGTCTGAAATGAACCTATTTCCTTTCGGTTCAAAGAGTCAGGCATCCACGAGGGAAAAGAAGAGCAGCCCCTGGTCTGGATGTGTGTCTTTAATCCCAGTGTTGTCTTTAAGAGCCACGCGTATCGTCCTGTCTAGTCGCACACAAGCCACCACATCTCTACCCCAGCTTGGCACCCTGGCCTTGCCTCTCCTCCTACCCTGCTGTGATCTCAAATAGCCAAGTGTCCAGAACTACGCCACACCGGTTTCACCATACAAACGACTCCACTCAAGGTTTGTCGGAGACGAGGTGAGGGTATTGTGGTCAGAGGTCAAGGGGCAGCTACATTGCTGTGGATCATTCAGCAGAACACTGCCATCCACATATCTTTCAGTGTACCTCGCGGTTTAGGAAGTTTCCAAGGTAAAAGTATTTCAATCTGCAGGGGACAGCTTCTCAATCTTGAGAACATCTCCGATGGATTCTCCCACCTCTGATCGACTCATACGTGTGCTTCACAGCTCTCAGTGACGATCTTGCACGGGTCAATAGCCATCTGCCTGGTCGGGTGGAAGCCCAGCAGGTGCTCCAGCTTCTCCGGTTGGCTTCTCTATTAATTTTTTAGCACAAGTGATTATCAGGACTTCCTTAGAAATACGGACTCTCAGTGCTCTGGAACTAGTAAAATTTTGCAGCAGAAAAATGGTTAACCTGGCAAATTATTTCAGATTCTGTAAGGGGTCAGTGACAGCCGTGCAGGTCACTGGCTTAATAGCGCCCCATCAAACTTCAGCCCTGTGATAATCTTTACTACATTTGTTTTACAAGTTTTAGGGTTACTTTATGAAATAGCGCAGATGTGAAGTGAAATCCGTACTATAAACAAAATTAAACAAAAAGTAAAAGGCAACTGCTTATGAAAAAAGTAAAGGCACAACACACTATTGTGTTTCAAAGGAAAATTCTAAACCATATTCGCAAACTGAAAGAAAGCTTAGGTGGGACTCCTCAAAACCTCTCCATGTTTTCCAAAGAGGGATAACCTCATAGTTTTTTAGGACAACAGCAATGATGGCCTATTATTTACAAAGACAACATCTACTACTGCCCAACTGTCTTTGATTTCACAGGGCCAACCCTTGAAATCTGCTGTGTAAGTAAAAGATACTCCAAGGTGGAAGAGAGGGAGAACAAGGTATGCTGTAAATAAGAACCAAAGTCGACAGTAAAGTTTTGACCGCTGAAGGCAAGTTGGATAGGGCGGGAGACTGAATAAACTAATGCTACGTGTGGGATTGCTTTGCTCTTAGTCCACTAGCTTTTTCAGCCATCTGTGGTAATCTGTCACATGGATAACAAGCTGCCATGACCCTACTGTAGTTTGCTTGGGTTACTAGAGGAGATTTACCACCATGCACTGTAAAAATGGACGAAAACAGACTATAATGATATGTACATGGGGTTTAGTCCTTTATCACTTTCTGTTAGCTGTCTTGCGCATCATACCGTTGCAATGTTTTGACAACATTGTTATGAGCTTGTAACCTTATTAATGTGCATTACGTGGCCTGGGGCTGCAGGCTCACTCTGCGAGTTCGGATTGCTGCTGCTCGGGCAGTTGCAGAGAGAAAGCACAAGACGAAGAAGCACCCTGTGTGTTCCTGCATTTCTACCAATAAACTTGGAGTTAAAGGTACAGTTTCTTGCCTGGCCTTCGTATCGGTCCATCTTCACACAGACATAATGAAAATGAGTGATAAAAGACATAATCTATCTGGCAATGGCGCCCTGAGCAGGTGGTCAAGGCAGCATCATTAGGTTTAAAAATCACAAACCAATTGTCAGCAGAAGGTGGATCCCTAGTTATTTTGAGGTAGATGCTCACAGCCTGCCTAATGTCAAAGATGTGCAGGGTCTACTAAGCAAAGGAGGCATATGGACGTGGAAAACAGACCCGTCTCCTCATTCCAAAGGTAGCAGGACAGTCACACTCTGGCACAAAGGTGGGTTGAGTATTCAAAACCACCACATACCGTGTACACAGTGAAGGGTTCCAGCAGACAAAGCTTGGAACTCAGTCTGCTAGGCCAAAACAATGTCTAGCAATATGGCTCAATACGTACATGCAGCAGTATGTTCAGGCACATTTAGATGGCCCTACGAGGCTGGAAACAGCTAACTGTCGAAAACGGGTGGATCACAGCCACCAGGTGGCCTTTGACTACATCACTGGTTATAGAAGACTCCTCTGGCAGCTAGATAAGACTTGCAATTGTTAACCAGCGAACAAAATCAAACACGTGATTATAAAGACATACAAAAATCCACCATTCAAAGGTTGATTTCTTTAAACTGAGTCCAGGGATAGAAACGCAGCTATTTGCTCCAGAATTGAGCTATGAAGGCTGTTCCTTTTCTCTGCAAAGAAGCTAACTTGAATAAATGCTAACTCCTCAGGAACTGTGTGCTGAAATTAAGCAATGGCAGGAAGGTACCCGCAGCTGATAGAAAGTCCATCCTTGGAAGAAGGTGGATATGGGCTCTTTGAAGTAGATGAAGCAGGTCCAAAATGAAACATGCAAAGGACTAGGATGACAGAGCATTGGGACGGTCTATGATCCTCAGCAGAGCTTTCAGAATCAAGGGTGCTGGAGGAAAGACATACTCTTATACACTCTAACTACATGTCAGTTCCCAGGGACTCAAGCCAGCTTGCCTATCGAGTAGGTGGCAAATAAATCCATTGCCTTCAATATGGAATGGTGGACTTTCTCCAGTAGAGAATGGAGAGTCCTGCAAAGGCTGTCCTGCTCCAGTAAGATAGTGCAACACAGCCTAGTAAATCAGCAAAATATGTTGTGATTGAGCATTTGTGTTCACAGCTCTCCTGTTACCTAGCAGAGATGCTTGTGATGGGCGCCCCATTGTTTTATCATGCCATAGTGTAATGTGTGTACCATTACCACTTTGGCACTCGCATCTGGTAGTAAGCATTTCAGCATTAGTCTTCATTCAGAGCCAGGCTTTCATGATGGCATAAGGAATATGCTACTTACCAGTATGCATCTGTTCTTGACATAGAGGGCTGCAGAGTGGTACATTTATGAATAGATCGCCATCTGGTGTTGGGTTCGGATGATTGCACTTGTTTTTCTCTTGGAGAAGTATTTTGTCGTCACGAGAGTGATGACTCCTCCTTTGGGTGCTAGTGCGCATGGGCATCGGCTCCATCCTTAGATTGTTTGGCCATAGTAGGGTTAGATGGAGTAGTATAATAGAATACAGAAAGAGATGCCCATGTAAGTGTATCTAAATAAGATAGTGTTGGAACAGACACAGGTTTCCGGGGAGGCAGGGAGGGCAGGTACCACTCTGAAGCCCTCTATGCCAAGAACAAATGCATATTGGTAAGTAGCATATTCCGTTCGAGGCATATGGGCTGCAGATGGTACATTTATGAATAGATTATACAGCAGTTACCTCCCTAGCGGTGGTCACCAGTGTCTGTGGCAACAGTTTGAAATAAAGCTTTTAGTACAGCTTGGCCCACTCTAGCTTGTTGTGTTGCCTGCACATCAACACAGTAGTGTTTTGTGAAGGTATGTGGTGTAGAGCAAGTTGCTGCTTTGCAAATGTCATCTAGGGGAATGTTTCCTAAGAATGCCATAGATGCCCCTAGTTTACGCGTAGAATGAGCTCTAGGAGGAACAGTTAATGTTCTCTTTGCTTTTATGTAACATATTTGTATACATTTTACAATCCACCTGGCAATGCCTGCTTTAGAGATAGGATTACCCTTATGTGTTGGGGAAAATGCTACAAATAGTTGTTTGGTTTTCCTGAAAGTTTGTGTTCTTTCTATGTAATACAATATTGCCCTTTTGACATCTAATGTATGTAGGGCCCTCTCTGCTACCGTCTGTGGTTTTGGGAAAAAGACTGGTAGTTCCACTGGTTGATTGATGTGGAATGCTGAAATTACTTTAGGCAAGAATTTTGGGTTTGTTCTAAGAACCACCTTATTCTGGTGTAGCTGTAGGAATGGTTCTTGTATTGTCAATGCCTGTAATTCACTCACTCTCCTGAGGGAGGTAATGGTTATAAGGAAGGCCACCTTCCATGTAAGGAATTGTATTTCACACCTTTGCATAGGTTCGAAAGGTGGTCCCATTAGTCTGGTGAGTACTATGTTGAGATTCCAGACTGGGGAAGGTGGTAGTCTTGGTGGAATGACTCTTTTGAGGCCTTCCGTGAAGGCTTTAATTGCTGGCACTCTAAACATGGATAGATGTTGCCTGTTTTGCAGGTATGCTGCTATAGCTGCAAGATGTACTCTAATGGAGGTGTAAGCAAAGTTACATTGCTGTAAGTGTAGTAAGTAGCAAATAATATTTTTTGTTGATGCGTCCAGAGGGTTGATGTTGTTACTGTTACAGTATACAGCAAACCTTTTCCACTTTGCTGCATAGCATGCTCTGGTGGTGGGACGTCTCGCTTGCTTAATGATCTCCATACAGTTTGGAGGTAAATTTAAGTATCCACATTCTAAGACCTCAGGAGCCAGATCGCTAGGTTCAGTTGTTTGGGATCTGGGTGCATTATTTCTCCATGGTTCTGTGTAAGGTGCATGGGTAAGATTCTTAATTTTTGATGTGGCACCTGTGAGAGTTGCAGGAGCGTGGTGAACCACGGCTGTCGTGCCCACGTGGGTGCTACTAGTATTATGGTCATTGAATGTTGTTGCAGTTTTCAAACCACTAATGGAATTAGTGGGAGAGGGGGCAAAGTGTATGCACATTTGTTGGACCAATTTATCCATAATGTATTGCCCTGCGACAAGTGGTGTGGGTACCTGGATGCGAAGCTTTGGCATTTTGCGTTCTGATGAGTAGCAAAGAGATCTATCTCTGGTTGTCCCCATCTTTGGAAGAATGGCTGAAGTATTTGGTCGTGCAGTTCCCATTCGTGTATTTGTTCTGACTCTCTGCTTAAGATGTCTGCTATCTGATTTTGAACTCCTGGTAGGTGTTCGGCTAACAGATAGATGTTTTGAGGAATGGCCCATCTCCAAATTTCCTGCGCTAGTCTGGATAGTTGGAGAGAGTGCGCCCCCCCCCCGTTTTTGAATATAATACATTGCTGTTATGTTCTCTGTTCTGATCAGGACTGCTTTGTTGAGAATCTGCATTTGAAAGGCTTTTAATGCTAGAAACACTGCTAGTAGTTCTAGATGATTGATGTACAGTCTTTTTTGCTGTACACTTCATCTTCCCCATTCGGTGAGCGATGCATCCGCTGTATCACTTGTGGAATTGGTTCTAGGAACGACCGCCCCTTAGAAATGTTTGTTGTGTTCCACCACTTCAGAGAGCGACGTGTGCGGTCGTCTACCAACACCAGATCTATAATCTGACCTTGAGCCTGATTCCACTGTGTTGCTAAACATTCTTGCAGCGGACGCATTTGTAGTCAGGCATATGGTATTAGCAGTATGCAAGAGGACATCATCCCTAATAGCTGCATGAACACTCGCGCTGTTAGTGAGTGTTGTTGTTGAAATCTTTGAATCAATGTAAGCATTGTTTGAATCCTGACTGGATTGGGGTATACTTTGGCTTTTTCTGTGTTTATAGTAGCCCCTAGATATTGTTGAACTTTGTTTGGTTGCAGGTGGGATTTTGTGTAGTTCACCGTAAACCCTAGCTGGTGCAGCAACTGAATTGTCTTTTGTGTGTTTTGAAGACATTCTTCTTGTGACTTGGCCTTTATTAGCCAGTCGTCCAAGTAAGGGAAGACATGTATTTGTTGTCTTCTTAGACGAGCTGCAACCACTGCTAGGCATTTTGTGAACACCCTTGGTGCTGTTGTGACCCCAAACGGAAGGACTTTGAACTGATAATGTTGTCCTTCTACAACAAATCTGAGGTATTTCCTGTGGGCTTTGTGAATTGGGATATGAAAGTAAGCGTCTTTTAGATCCAGTGTAGAAAGAAAGAAAGTCCCCTTTCTTCAGTGAAGGAAGTACTTGTTGAAGCGCGACCATGTGGAAATGTTCCGAATTTATGTATGCATTGAGAGGTCTGAGGTCTAGTATTGGCCTTAGAGACCCGTCTTTCTTGGGAATTAGGAAGTATAGAGAGTATACTCCTGTTCCCTGTTGATGTTGTGGAACCTTCTCTATGGCATGCTTTTGTAGTAGTGATAGTACTTCCTGTTTTAACAATGTTAGATGATCTTGACTCATTGGACGCTGTTTGGAGGGGATGTTTGGTGGGGTACATGTGAGTTCTAGGCAATAACCATGTTGGATAATTTGTCTCACCCACCTGTCTGATGTGATGTTTTCCCAGACAGGTAGGAACTGTGATAGGCGTCCCCCGACCGGTGTTATATGGTCTGGGGGAGCTGTATGAAGTCACTGTTTTGGGGCAGGAGAGTTGCGGTTGTTGTTATTTCCGCGACCTCTACCTTTGTTGTTGTTACCTCTATAACTGCCTCTAGAATAACCTTTGGGTGATGTTGGTGTAAAAGAGGTTGATTGCTGGCTTGTGCCTGTATTCTTTGATCCGCCTCTATAGGTGGACCTACGAAAGGAACCCCTTTGAGTTGGCTGTTGCAATGCTCCCATTGACTTAGCCGTTTCTGTATCTTTTTTCATCTTTTCTAACGCCTCATCTGTACCTGAGACGAAAAGTGGTTTCCCCCCATCAAAAGGCTGGTTCAATAAGGATGTTTGTACCTCTTGTTTGAACCCTGAGACTCTGAGCCATGCATGTCTTCTTAACATGATACTGGTGTTTATGGATCTTGCTGCAGTGTCTGCTGCGTCTAAGGCGCACTTAATGGAAGTGTTAGTTATCTTCCCTTCTTGTATGAGCTGATCTGCCTTTTTTTGATGTTCCTCAGGGAGATGTGTAATGAGTTTTTCTAACTCATCATAATGAGCTCTATCATAACGTGCAAGTAGCGCTTGCGTATTAGCTATGCGCCAGCTGTTTGCCGCTTGGGATGCTACTCTTTTGCCAGAGGCATCTATTAACTTGGACTCTTTGTCAGGAGGAGGAGCTTCTCCAGTAGTTAATGAGTTTGCTCTCTTACGAGCGTTTGTGACTACTAGCGAGTCTAAAGGAATTTGTCCCTTGATAAATATTGGGTCCTTTGGGGCTGCCTTATATTTTTTATCAATTCTTGGGTTTAATACCCTAGTCCTCACAGGGTCTTTGAATATTTCTGATGTGTGATTGAGGAGACCCTTAAGCAGTGGTAGTGTTCCTGATGTGTTCTTTGTGCAGAAGGTAGTGTTTCTAAAAGGAAATCCTCTATTTGAGGTTCCGCATGTAAGTTTACCTTGTGGTATTTTGCTGCCCTATTAATTAACTGTGCAAAACCTGTATTATCATCAGGAGGTGAGGGTTTTGAGGGATACAGTTCAGGGTCGTTATCATTATCTGACACTGCGTTATAATCTTCCCATGGGTCTGCGTCTTCTGGGACAGTGTCGTCATCATCCCTAGGAAGTTCCCCCTCCCCTGTGTCACTTATCTGTTTGAGGTGTAGATGGCCATGGAGTGTGAGGAAGAGGGTGTGTCTTTAGGTTGTGGAGAGAGGGGAGGAGTTGTATTTGTCCCCATTGTTCTCTTCTTAGGAGGAGGAGCTTTGTTGTCCAACTGTTCATTCTTCCTCTTTTTAGGCAGTTTTGTCACCACCTTGCCAGTTTGCGGATCAATAAACAAAGTCTTTTGTTTTGGATCTGTCTGATGCTCCTGTGTCAGTACCGAAGTTTTTGGTTCCGAAAGGTGCTTTTGCTTCTGACTGTCAGTTTGTGTTTTCGGCACCGAGAGTTTGCTCGAATCCGATATTTTCGGTGTTGAGGAAGTCTTCGACGTCGAAGCATGTTTCGGTTTCGACATGGAATGTTTCGACTTCGAGCTTTCCTTGGTATGGAGCTTCGGGGTCGATGTCGAGGTCGACCGTTTCTCGGATCCAACATGGTGGGAGGCCGAGTGTTTCGGTTTCGTTGCCGAGCCCGAAGGCGGGGCATCGGAAACTTTTTTCGGTTGTCTGACCGGGCTCGAAGGCGGGTTCGACACCAAACGGGGTCGGTTTTTTGGTAAAGGGACGTCGTCACTCACGGTTTGATGAACGTCGATTTCTTCGACGTCAGACTCGTCCGCTTCCTTTTCGGGGTGCTGGGCCTCGAACAGCTCCGGGATTGCCTCTGACTGCATTCTCGACGCCTCGTGTCTTCGGGCTCAACGGTTTCTAATCGTCGACTTGGAGGAGAATGCCGCGCAGGCTTCACAGTCCCTGGATTCGTGTTCAGGTGATAAACAGAGGTTGCACACCTCGTGTAGGTCCTTGTGTGGGAACTTAGCACCACACGTTGGACATTTTTTGAACGGAATCCTTTCCATGGACTCCGGGCTGGACTACGTCGAGATAGGCCTCCCGGTCTTGTCGACGTAGAAGTTGGAAATTTTGTTGTTGACGTCGAAGCGCGTCGAAATGGAAATGTACTCGCGCTCGATAACAATACCGTCGAATTGGAAAGGGAATACGCGCCGAAATATCGTTTTTTTTCTCGAAGTCGATCCGGAGCGCTTCGATCCTCATCCGAACCCGATGGCGGAAAAAAACAATCTAAGGATGGAGCTGATGCCCATGCGCACTAGCACCCAAAGGAGGAGTCATCAGTCTCGTGACGACAAAAGACTTCTCCAAGAGAAAAACAAGTGCAAACATCCGAGCCCAACACCAGATGGCGATCTATTCATAAATGTACCATCTACAGCCCATATGCCTCGAACCTACACGTTTTCCTTCTATTGCTCCAATACTTTCAGATGGAGTTGGTGCTGTATAAAACTGCAAAAATAGAAATGTGAAAAGCAGAGTCGGAAGAGGAGGGGATCAGTGCCATGGAGTTCCTCAGAGCAAGCAGCAACGGGAAGAAGGTGGACAGGCAACCAACACCAAATGCAGGTTGCCATGGGGTGATAAAGTAACATGGTCATAGTCTCAAAATGTGGAACTGAAGCAGAGAGTAGGGAGAACATGTGGCAGCCTCTTGGAAGAGGATGGGGCGTAAGGGCCAGCCACAGCTGCAGACCATGGAGCTGGGAAACTGGGTCTGAGTTTGGTTGTCAGCTTAACATATTTAAGTGATTTACTCAGAATCAATCTGCCTGTGCCTACAAATCGGAATGCATCCTTGTGTAAAGGAACTTTTGTTAATATAAAGCAAGCCAATGCCTTCGGGTGGTGCAGTCGCCAAAGAAAGAAAAAAGTAGTGCCGTAAAAGGAGGAAAAGTTCAAACGAAAGTACTTGGTCCAAGCTCCACTGATAATAAAACACAAGGAGAAAGAAAAACATTCTAACAAACGGAAAGTAAGGGCAGGCTATAAGCCCGTTTTAAAATGTTTTTTTTTTTAAATACAAAAGCTTTCCCAAGCTCAGCGCAAGCGCTGTGCATGCAAAACCAAAAAAGGTGGTCCTTAGAATGTGACGAGTGGGAGATACAAGTAATGTGTCCATGCTCCAAGGGAGAGACAAACAAGAAGAGGAAGGAAATACCAAACAAGCAAATGAGAGTGACAAAGCCAACTAATGGTAAGCAGTGGAAGGGCTGTAAGCTCACAAAAAGCAAACAATACGTTTTGCAAGAGACAGAGCATGTGATGTCTAGTAGGCGAGGCCTACAAAAAATGCCTACTGGCAAAAAATGCAATTAGTGGGCTGGAGTGGAAGAGCAATTATCCGCTTAGTTGGGCTCAAAATGTTATATTGTTTTATGTGAGGAGAATTCAATGTCCCAGATCAGTCCAAAATTGTATCTCTAAGTAGCCATTTACTTCGAAATAGCCCATCTTGGAAAATATATTCCATATGTGCTAGGTGAATAAGCGTCTAGGATGGAACAAACTGTCGTAAAATAAACAAAAGACATGCAACTGCTCTTTTCCTTTAAGGCCACACTTGAAAGCACAATGTGATGCTAAAAGCACCCAGTAAGAAGGGCAACAACTGGATTGTATACATTATATTTAGGTGCTAAAATTTTACAATCAAGCCATGAATACCTAAATGTTGAGAACAATGTAGAAGTTAAATAGTTTTGAAATTAGCTGCTTTTCTTGGGTCACTTTAATTATATCCTCTGCTGTCATTTATCACAAATTTTCTTACCCACGTCCCTCTTTCCCACTTCTAAAAACAGCAGTATATCGTACAACCACTACCCCACCACACTACTTAAAAGCTCTAGGAGCTGGGAGAGGGTAGAATTCCATACAGATTCATTCTGTAAGCACAGGAGCATTTCAGCCTCATCTTGGTGGTTGATTCCGAGCATCTACAGATGTGGAGAGTGGTCCCATTCATCAGTGAAACACAGGCACAGGGAGGGGGAGGGCCATCGAGAACCAAGTTATTGGAAGGGAAATAACAGTGCTGAGGCAGGAAGAGAGAAGGAGAAGCAACCCATGTGAAAGCACAGGAAGGGTAGCAAAGGAGGGGGGACCAGCCTTAACGTTCATCCTGCTCTGCCCCTTTTGCAGGATCTCGAAATCTGAGCAGAGGCCATACGTGGCCAAAACGCACATGTAAGTTATCAGAATAAAGAGCAGAGCAACCACTGATACATTTTAAGAGCGGAGTAAAACATGCAACATTGTGTACAGTAATCATTAAATAATCCAACTTGCTGGTTTTGTTTCAGAAAACAAATAGAAACAATAGAATGAAAGCCAATATTTTGTTAGTCCTAAAGACTGCAAGAGCTTAAAACGGAAATACGTTTTAGGTTCCAGTGAAGTTGGTGAAACGGCTAGGTTTGATTTTAAGAGATTTATTTCATGATAAATGAGGTACAGGATAACGACCTCAACCAATCTCTCAGACCAACTGCCTTTCTCTTCTCAGCTTTCCGATTTTCCAACCTCTATCTTATACAATCCACCTATCATAAGGATGCCATCACCTAGATACCAAACACCTTTGTCCCAACAAATCAAGATGTGATACAACTAGTTGCAAAGCATAGTTAAAAATATAACACAAACATTTTGTGAGTAAACGCCGAGTACAAGTCACAACCAAAGTACATTTCTTCACTATGAGCAAAGCACATTCACTAGAAAATATTGTACATAATACAAATTAGCCAATATAGTCCTTCAAAGAGGAGGGTCTTTTTACTGTACAGTGAACCTGCCTACCAATGGCCTGAGGAACACAATCATCTATTTTTGATGTGCTATGGAGTAACATGTATTGCAAAACAACCCAAGTGGACATGAATATTTTGCAACCCTATTCAAATTCCAGATTCTGCTGTCTTCAATCTCGACTGCATTTTTAAATAATGCCACCACTCTAATTTTACTGAATTTGGAAATTACCTGATTTTGCCACAGGAAGCTTGATTTTAACCCATTATCCTACGTTCACCACGGTTTCCTTTACATTATTCCTATCAACAGATTCACAGTTTCTTTCCAACATCATACATCTCTCATTGTACGCCGTCAACTCTCGGTCATAGAAGCGTAACAGTTGCACAAGAAACTCTGATTCTGTGAAGATTCACACTGTGAGGAATTGAGACATGGACTCATGGTGGAAGCTTACGATCAGAGCTGTTGCGCAATGAATGCTGCGGTGCACAATGAGGAGAGTGGCCGTGCGGTGCACAATGAGGAGAGTGGCCGCGCGGTGCACAATGAGGAGAGTGGCCGCGCGGTGCACAATGAGGAGAGTGGCCGCGCGGTGCACAATGAGGAGAGTGGCCGCGCGGTGCACAATGAGGAGAGTGGCCGCGCGGTGCACAATGATGAAGTGCTTTGGCTCCTCCTTTAGCACAGTGAAAAACAAGAGCCACAGTAATTCTGCTTTAGCTAGCAGTGCCTCTGTGCTTGCATGTCACACACATCCTGCACTAGAATGTTATATCTCGCCTGCTCGCAGTGCTTCACGGCTCATGTGTCTCCCACCAATTAAGGGTACACCACGGCAAGGTCAATCAAGTTTTAAATATGTGGCAGCTCAAAATCAATAGATTGTCACTGAAACTGAATGTATGTATCGGATGAAGTCTGCAGATATCTGTTGTCCGGATGGTGTCTGCAGGAAGCTGGGAACAGCTGTTCAGAAGAGCTGTCTTGGGCTGTTGAGGTCCAGGTGACTCCCGCTCGTCACCAATCTCCAGAAGCCAAAAAGATGTTTCAATTAGTTTTATAATAAAAAGATCTTCGAACAGTCACGCTGCTCTCTATACACAAAACCTTTTACCCGAAGGACAGCTGTGGCTCCTACCATCGCATATCGCTGATTACTATCAAAGGCTAGTAATTCTTGTCAATTACTTTGTTAAGATTATATAACTGGATTTATTACACCCATAACAATCTGGCTTTATATGCCAAACAGGTCAACTAGGCAAAGTCTCAGACATCTTAATAACTGTCAAGAATTATCACACAGGGTCTTTAAACCGACTCTACTCTCATCTCCAGAAGGCAACAAGGTCTTTCGATTGGTTGAATGGCCTTTCTTGTTTGAGGGTCTGAAAAGCCTAGTTTCAACATGTCTGTTTTGGCTTGGATCAGACTGCTATTCATAAATCCAAAAGCTAAGGTCCAAGTAAATGAAGTCCTATCTCAGTCCTTTCACCTTGATGGAGTGGAGTCACGAGAAAGGGATTGCCCCTTTATTCTTTCTGTTTGCTCACACATTGGCTCCCTTGGCCTGTGGAATATGGGTGTCTATCTTGTTATCGACTTTTGCTGCAGTAGTGACTTGGATGACATGATTGAATTATGTGATTATTAGAAATTAGATTACTGGTTCACTGGGGGTTGAGCCCTAATAAATCCTAGTCAGGGTGAGGAACAGGCAAACCCCAAATTAACCTCTACTCAACCACCTGGTAAATACCTCTTAGACCAACTGCCTTTCTCTTCACACCCATCGGATTCTAAAACCACAATGTTCTACATTCCACCCATGAAATCCTAGGGATACCTTTACCTAGATGACAGTTCCTTTTTTCAACAGGTAGTTTTCTCACACTTGTTGCGTTGGTCTGGATTGTGACAGTATATTCAATAGATTTTTTACAGAACTGCTTGAAACAACAAAACAGTTGCATGCCCAGTAAGCGTCTGCGTGCAATGGCTGTGAAAGTTTGCAATTTGGAAGCATTCTCAATAAAAATAGAGCACACAAAATATGTTGTACACACTAACGGGCGAGGTGAAATGAAGCAATAATGGGGGCCGTGTTTGGTCGTACAAGTGCATTACTACTGTCAATAACTTACACGTAAAAACTGTTGGTATCGCCACATGGCAAAATGTCACTGGGATCTGACATCATGAATGCTGTATCATCCATTGCACAATTCAATATGGGCCCCCACATAAGCAAAGCTCAACTCCCTGCTTTGTGCACCATCACTGTGCCTCGGTAATAAAGCTGCTTCAAGCCTGCATCATCCTTTTAATGCAATGGTCAACAGACCACACAGTCTTTTTAAGCACTATATAAAATAGGTATATAGAATACAAAAAATAAAAGACAAACAACATACAATATCTTGTCGCATTCAAAGCCACGGCTAAAACTGAATCCAATCTAGGAGTGTGGGAGACGAGGACTTCAAGGGAGCATGTAGCAGGTCGTCTCCCTTAAACGGTGCCCAAGTAAAACTGTGCCTGTATATGTTTTAGCTAGCAAGTTTTCCACCAGTAGATGCTCCCAGTCCATTAGGAAATGAACTGAGCCCCTGACCGTATGCTCCTGTTGAATGTTTCTTCAGATATTCTTATAGGTAGGTGTTCGTACCTATGTGCTCATGGTATCCAATCCCTGAAACCTGTGTTAGATCTATCTATAAACCTCAGGCTGAGGGTTCCAGTTTAAAAGAGGTGCAGTGTATTTAATCAGGGCTCATCTTTGGGGTTTAACTTAATCCATCATTGTGTTCACAGTACTACAGAATTAAATATACTGGCTGAGTTTGGGGCATGGATAAGGGAAGCGGAGAGACGTGCAAGTGTTAACTCCCTGTTCGGGTCCCACTGGTAAAAACTATGTTCCCCAATTTTCGTCCAAAAATATTTTTTTTCTTGAATGCAAGACAAAGGCATTTCAGTTCTGTATGTGAAAGTTATAACGTTATTCTAAACCATACCTAAAATACTAAAAAAGTGGTGTGCCCTGAAGTTTACTAAGTCCCCTTCAACATATGAGTTTACATAGGGGACTCGGAATTCATAGCGTACGATGCATGCACTATTGTGCAGTATTCCCCAATGACAGCGCCGCGAATGCTGCACAGTTCACAAGCATCCCGTCCACACACTAGATTACCAACAAAGTTTACTCAGTTTGCAGAACTCTACAAGAATGCTCACTCATTAGTTGTTCTTGTTTGACAGATGGGAGTACGCCCATTCCCCTTTTCCATAGAATGACTCCGGCCCTTGAGATAGCTTGATGACAGGGTATAATATCCCAGTTTACTCTACCAGAATTCAGTACAATAACACTATTTCCAGGCAATGAATGTTATGTAGATTTGTACAGCACACTGTCACTCATAAGCGTATCCTGGAGCTGAGCAGATGCAAGGCTATCCACACACAGGGCCTAGTGGGACTACTCAAAAAGCCAGGTATAGAGCTTCTTGTGGATTTCAAGAAGTGAGGGGGGGCTCTTATGTGTAGCCAGAGGGCGTTCCACGCTATAGGAGCGATGCAGGAGAAGCTCAACTGCCACATCTGATTTTCCATAGGCGTGGTATTTGTGCAGGTAGGAGTCCAGATGAGCAGAGGTTTGTGAAACAGATGGGATTGTTGAGGTATGCGGAGCCAGTGTTATGTAATTTCTTGAAACTGTGGCGAGTTCAAATGTTCTAACAAGGAACCAGTGGAGCTCCTTCAGGTGTGGTGTGGTGAGAGCAGAGTTTGGCGTAGGAGGTTGAGAGTGATTTGGCTGTCGAGTTCTGAATGGTCAGCAGCCTTCTGGTGAGTTTTTTTGTTGATCCGTGCTTAGATGGCGTTCCAATTGACCAGCTTGCTTGTGACCAGGGAGTGTGATGGTTTTCTGGGTGCTTAGTGGGAACCATTTGAAACTCTCCACCGCATCTTCAGGGTATGAAATGATGAAGTGGTAACAGCATTGACTTGGAGGCTCTTGTTGAGTTTGCCATCAATGATGATCCCGAGGTTCTTGGCGTGGTTGCTAGGGATAGATGTTGGTCCTAGATCTGCTGGCTATCAGTTGAAGTCCCATGGTGATGTGCTCTTCCTGAAGATCACAATTTCGGTATTGTCTAGGTTTAGTTTTAGACACACAGTTGGTCTTCAACAAGTGGGTGATTTCAGTCATGCCGGCATTGAACTTGATCCGGGTACTGGGCCAGTTGTCAGTGAGGCAGGGAATGAGTTGCGTGTGGTCAGCTTAGCAGAGGACTTTGATGTCATGAGAGCCAATGATGATGGCAAGAGGGATCATGTATGTGTTATAGGGTCTGGCTCAGAGTGATTCCTTCCGTAACTCCGCAGATGAGGTTACAGGTGTCCAAGGTGTACGATGACACGCTGACTGACTGGATCCTTCCAGTCAGAAAGGAGGAGATACATCGGGGTGCGAGTCCTTGGATTCCAATGTAATGCATGCGTTGAATGAGGCTAGAGAGGGAAACTGTGTCAAATGCTGCAGAGAGGTCCAGGAGGATTAGGGCCGCTGAGTCTCCTATGCTGTCATCCGAAGCAGCAAGGAAGACCGTTTGTGTGCTATGGTTGGATCTGAAGCCAGTCTGAGTGGAGTCAAAGAGTTGGTTGTTTAAGTATTCGTTGAAGTGTCTGCCGACGATTTTTGCCAAGACCTTGGCTGGGAATGGTAGCGTTGAAGGTCGCAGAGGGTTTAATCAGCAATGGGAGGACAGTAGCGTTTTCCAAGGATACAACAGAATTACAAGCATCTAAAGTCTAAAGTGGAAATAAACACCTCATTAAGCATTAATGACCGTTCAAACGTGACCATCAGCTCCACAAAAAAAGTGCTTCCTCTATTCATGGCAGCACAACCATCACATAGATGAATGTGAGCTTAGTGGCAGACATCTTACAGTGAGCAGTGTCGCTGCAACAGCTTCTTTGTGCCTTTTGGCAAAGCTAACTTGGTAAATCCTACAATAATGCTGTTCTTTGCTGGATTGCCCACTTCAACAGGATGCTGAATTAACATTCCAGATTAAAAAAATCACAAGACTGTCACAGGTTGAGCTCTTCCTGATAGGAATGACATGCACATATACTCGTGTAGCATAAGTAACCTGCTGTAGTACTATATCTGCACCTAGCAGGTCACCGAGTCCAAACTCATAGGATGAAGCGCATGCTATATAGAGATCAATTGCACAATTCTCACAACCTGAACTAGATTACAAACCTACATACTCTAAAAGTGAGCCTAGCAGGCATTCATCAAGTGTGGGGAGCAACCCTTTCGTAAAGTGTGCACCAGGTGGTTTTAGGAGGTCTTGTACCACTATGTTTTGGAGATGCTAAGTACCTAGTTGCTACAGACAGCTGCTGAAGAAAGTCCCCTGTGTGTCACTGACAGCTGCCTACAGAGATCAATGGCAATTTTCATAAAACTCCTTGGCAGAACCTACTAGACATGATGCACTCAGCTGCTTTCTTCGGAGAATGCATCGTGGTCTCAACACCAAGGCTTTCATTTAGTGGCACTTCCATACAGCTATCCCAAAATGTACAGAAATGAATGAAAAGCATAGTAAATAATTAAACCTTAATTCTTTAGCTCGCCATGAAGACTTTATGAGGCAGAGTATTAGCTGGCAGGCTGCTTGTTTGGCTAAGGAGTACAGATGGAGAAAACTGTTGTGCAGGATTTACTACCAAGACTTATATAAAGAGGGCGAAAGGGAGCTACAGCACTTAGAAAAGAACATCTCACTCTCCATTCTCTATACTTTGGAAAAAGAGCTACTAGAGTAAATGCAGCCGTATTATCGCTTCAGCAAGGGAAGACACCAAGATCAAACCACCTTCCTTACCGACTATTTAAGAGTCAGTACAGCTGGCCATGTACTGGCTATGGTTCAGACAGCAGTGAATGAGGAGTCTATAAAATGATCTTCGAACAGTCACGCTGCTCTCTGTACACAAAACTTTTTACCCGAAGGACAGCTGTGGCTCCTACCATCACATATCGCTGATTAATATCAAAGCCTAGTAATTCTTCTCAATTACTTTGTTAAGGTTATATAACTGGACTTATAACACCCATAGCAATCTAGCTTTATATGCCAAACAGGTCAACTAGGCAAAGTCTCAGACATCTTAATAAATGTGAAGAATTATCACACAGGGTCTTCAAACCGATCCTACTCTCATCTCCAGAAGGCAAAAAGGTATTTCAATTTGTTGAATGGCCTTTCTTGTTTGAGAGTCTGAAAAGCCTAGTTTCAACATGTCTTTTTTGGCTTGGATCAGACTGCTATATATAAATCCAAAGGCAAGGGTCCGAGTAAATGAAATCCTATAGCAGTCCTTCCACCTTGATGGAGTAGAGTAACGAGAAAGCGATTGGCCCTTTATTCTTTCATTTTGCTCAAACATTGGCTCCCTTGGCCTGTCGGATACGGTGGCGGTCCAGTTATCGACTTTTGCTGCAGTAGTGACTAGGATGACAGGGTTTCACTACCTGCTTATTATAAATTGAGTTACAGGTTCACTGAGGGTTGAACTCTAGCCAAGCAACCACAATCCTACTAAGGGTGAGGCACAAGCAAACCCCAATTTAACTTGTGCTCAACCATCTGGTCGCAAAGCACAGAGCAGTCAGGCTTAACTAAGAGGCAATGTGTAAAGCATTTGTGGTACATTTCAAACAGTAAAAACACTCCACAAAAATAATTCCAAACCAAGTTAAACCCATAGAGCTGAATTTATTAATAAAAGAAGACCAAAACGACAGAAATCCAATCAGTAGAACCGGATTTGTGAATTTTTAAAGAATAAACTGTTTAATAGCATATAGAAGCATAAAGCACCAACCGGGAATATCTGGTCATGCTGGACCGGGTCAACGTCAAACATTCAGGCCAATCACGATGGCTCGTTGGTCGAATACAGTCCCAGATAAGTCCAGCTGAAATGTTACCTTCTCAAGTTTTTTGCCAAAAGTCCCGTTCACAATGGAGAGAGCTGTAGGGAGCAAGGACAGTGTCACGGGGGTGCGGTGCAGGCAGGGCATCATGGACGTTCTGCCTGGAGCATCACTTTGCAGTCCTCTCTGGGCAAACAACGCTAGCTGTGTAAGGAGACGAGCTGGCGCCAGATCCTGTTAAACTTTGATGCGGGAGGTGTGCTCTCCGTGTGAACAGGCCCCGTTCACATCATGCAGAAACCAAAAGCTTGATTTTAAGAGTGCTGACCAACACCAAGGGTCCATGACCGGATAGGCACTACTTGGGGGTCAGGATCTCTCTGCAGGTGAACCCAGGAGCTGGTTGGGGAACCTTTTATGCCCACGAGGTTCAGATCAGGAGGACAGCAGACTAGCCCTTGGGGTCATTCAGTGGTCCTGGGTCCAAGATGAAGTTGCAGGTCCATTTCTTCTTCTCCAGGCAAGAGGGCTGCAGACAGCAGGACAAATGTTCCTTTAGAGCAGCAGTCCAGCAGAGTGTCAGCCTTTGTAGCAGCGCAGTAGTCCTCCTTCCTGGCAGAGTATCCACAAGTCCACTGAAGAGATGGTGTCTGTGAGCCTTCTTTTACCTCTGGTTCTAAAAGGTGGGAAAAGCTTCTACACAGTGACTTTGAAGTGCATGGAATGTCCTGCCTCCCCTGCACTGGCTCCAGGCTGGCTGAAGTGACAATGCAAGGTTGTTAGGCCCTTTGTTGAAGGCAGAGCACATGGTATTCCGGTCTAAGTGGGAAGGCGCTAAGCTCCACCCTGCACCCCCCATCCTGCCAGCAGATGCCAACTGAGGCGCACTTAAACCCTCTATTGTGCGACTGTCTGGAAGGAGTTCATAAAGCCTAACGGTCAGTCACACCAAGATCTGTGACACAAGCCGGGCTACAGGCACAAAAGTCCAAGGGCAGAAAAATGCTAACTTCCTAAAAAGGCCATTTTAGGTCTCGCTGAGCCAGCGCATGCGTTGCTCTGCAAGAAATTTAGTGAGTGGCTTTTTGAAAGTGCTACCATAGGCTTTTGCTGGCCTCAAGCTTGCGTTCATGCGCGCAGCCGCATGTGGGTTTCTGTCAAGGCTCAATAAGCCTTGCGTGCCTCTCTCCGCCTTGCTTGCTTGAGCTTCAATTCCCTCCCCTCCCCTACCACAGATCGCGTCACTCTACTGGCCTCCACTCCCCCCACCTCTCTATACTGCAGCAGGCCGTAGCGTGCTTTTAAAAAAAAATCTTAGCGCGCACACAACTCCCAGGCTGGTTTATTCCGGGAGCTCTGTTCGGCTTGGCCTCCCAGGTTCCAGCAATCTTTCACTGTCCGCTGATGCCACTTTCACTTTCGCGGCCACGTCACTTTTACGGCCGCGCGGTCAATGCTTCTTATGCATGGATGTTAGATAAACAAACACACGACTGGTCTGGAACTACTTTCAAACCTTTACATGTTGTAGAAATGAAAGTCTCCTGTCAGCCTTTTTAATTTTATGATGTTACTGGCTCGACTTCTTGAAAGGTAAATATATGTTTGTTGATACATGCAATTCAATACCACAACTCGCTTCAAAGCACACTGAAAGCAAAGACACTGCAGGAGCATGAACTCAAGCACTTAGTGCCCTTTTACGGTATAAGTTTTTCTTAAATCAATTTGCTAAAAGTAGCATCTGCTTACAAAATGGTGCTCAGGAACACAGCTTTTCTAAATTCTCTGTTAACGCCCGCCTTTCCATATTCATGAAGTGTATTATACTGCTGTATGCGTCACAAGGCGCAGCAGACCTTATGGAAAAGGGACGGTGAGAAAATGTACTAATACAATTTAGATGCAGTTCTCATTGAGTTAGAGAGTTTGTGTTCTTTAAAGAGACTGCTTCTTGGATAAAAAACTTTGATTTTGTTTTACAATAAAACAAAACAAAACAAAAAAAAACGAAAATGCAACTTAATGGGATTCCGTTATTGTTATGTTAAGTGAAGGTTATGTGAAGGAGTCTCAGAGACACCTCTGAGAGAGTCCACTGCGTAAAGGGAGCCTCCCGCAACAGAGATAGGGAAGCGATACCACTTCCCCCTGGGATCACAGCTTACTGGACTTTGGACGTTGCTTTGACTCGTTTACCGGTTTGTGTCCTCGTCGCCCTTCCCTTCCTCTTTCCATGCGATGTCCTTCACCCTCCCCTCCTCTTTCCCGCCTTCATTACCGGTCTACTTCACCAGCTCCTTCCCCCCGCCCCTGAATATTTCCCCTTGCTTGCTTTTCCCCTTTCGTATTTGTGCTTATTGTTTATCTTGACCTTACAAGTAACTATGTTGCCATGCTCTAATAATTGTGTAACCTTTGTAACGATGTAACCTGTAACTATGATCTGATGCTCATGTAAAGCGCTCGGATACCTCCGGGTCTAGCCAGCGCTATATAAAACCTTTAAAATAAAATAAATAAAATGAAAGGTGCATTTTAAAGTGTGCACGCATACCACAACTGGTTGCGGACACCAAGCCTACAGTTTTGGACTAGTGGGGTTTAAGGAGGAGGGAGCCAAGCTTTACTGTGTGTCAGAACTGCTGGTGTCTTTAAGGTTAAAGACGTCATTAGGCAGCGCATTCCACAGTCTTCACTAAACAAACATTGGCATAGCCAATAGGTCTCGCTTTTGGGACCTTATAAGTATTTAGTTATGCAGCACAATATCCTTGGTGCAACAACATCAACTGTTGCATGGCTAAAATAAGTTCCCAAAGGCGAGACCTATTGGCTATGCCAATGCTTGCTACAATTGTGATCAAAACCCCGACTTCACCACTAAATAAGCATTTTCACCACAATTCCAAAGACCCCAAACAAGACCCATTTATTTCTTACCTTTGGAAATTATATTTATGAAATGTAATGCGGCATCTCCAAGGTTATCCTAAGGAGAGGTGGGCATTGCAGTAGTGAAAAACGAATTTAAACGAATTTAAAAGTTTTTGACTATCGTGACTAGTAAAACTTAAAAGTTCATGCGCAATATTTTAACTACTTGGCAGCCTGCACTCTGAGCTGTCCAGGGACTACCCAAGGGGCGACTTATAAAAAGGAAGGTTTGGGCCTAGCAAAAGATTTAATTTGCCAGGTCAAAATGGCAATTAAAAACTGCACACACAGGTTCTACAGTTGTAGGCCTGACACATATTTAAAGGGCCACTTACGTGAATGGTACAATCAGCGCTACAGGCTTACTAGTAGCATTTAACTTACAGATCCTGGGTACTAGTAGTATCACTTTACTACAGACTTACAAGTAAATTAAATATGCCAATTGGGTATAAGCTAATCAAACCATGTTCAGGGGAGAAAACACAAGCACTTTAGCACTGGTTTGCAGTGGTAAAATGCACAGAGTCCTCAGACCAACAAAAACAAATTCAGTAAAAAGTGGAGGAAAAATAGCAAAAGGTTTGGGGTGACCCTGCTGGGAGGGCCAGGTCCAACAATGCTGATATAGTCCTCTATGTTGTAGACCTGCAGTGCTTATTCATTGACTACAGCACATCTTCAGAATATAAGGGAACAAGGGTTTTCCTTATTTCCAGGTCACTGGTCCGAATCAGTGCTTTTCCTCTTAATAGCAGTACCCTGCAGGTTTGGAATATATTCCAATTTCTACAATCTACCATGGAATTTAAATATCTCACTATATTTATCACGATGGACTTTTGTGATGGAGGTTTTATAACCTTAACCTGAGGTGACTGTTGTCACATTTTTTCAGAAGAAATACCCGCTGTCCCTTTTAGGGTGCAACGTGCCCTTCAAAATGGTTATAATACCCAGATACATCTATTGCAAAGTATACCCTTTTGGGAACCACACACATTATTTTCGCAGACTGATGCAATTCTTTGGTCGCAATCCTAATCTTTTGCTTCACACATTGTGTAGAGTAGTATGTGATGGTGGAATTTCTGTTTCCTATATGTGCCAATATATTTGGGCCTCCCATTTAAACACAGTTAACAAGCGAGTCTTCACTGAGGCTAGGTATGTGATGGAATATAGGGGTGGAGGGTTCAATGTAATCTCCATCTTCCTATTTAGGGTATGGTGTGGGACTGGCATGCAGATATCAATATTAAGGGTAGAAGGAATACAACTACAACAGAACTTTGCCCTCCCCCTCGGGTGGGTAACAGAATGAATGAAGTAAGAGATTTTAAATTGTAGAAACTCCGGGACCTGATCAAGCCATTACAATCTGGTGATCTATGTGGACCTACAACAACATTGAAAACAACTACATGAATAACACGAGCTGTCTAAACATGTAATTTGTAGGTATCAACAACGTAATTCGTGCAATATGAAAGATGAGATCCTACCAGACTGCTTGCCAATAGAAAGCCAGGTCCAGAGCAATGGCAACAAAGGCCAGCTCACCAGCATATAAATCCTTGATAAACAACACTCCTAACTCATTCATAAAGTTGTGGAGCAAAAGAGTGAGCAGAAATGAAGTGAAGCAGAGAACTAGAAGGACTGGATAGCTCACAATGAACAGAAGCACTTATAGTTATGTACCAGATAAAAATGGCTGTAATAACTGGATTCATGTTAACTAAAATGCACATTCTAGACGAGATCTAATTTTTCAGAATCCAAAAGAAACTATTTGGAATGTCACATGTGCATTTTTTTTGTTAAACAATTTAATTGGGCTTTTAACATTTTAAAAGAAATACATAGGTTTACCATTCGTAAGTACAGGCAGAACATCAAGGGAACATTAATACTGAGGCAGCATTACAGGTGAGTCACAAAACGGGCAGGGTAGGATATCAATAAAGTGCTTTGGGGGGGGAGACACACAATTCCGAGGAACGGGTATCCTCCTGTGTATGTACCCAAGAAAAAAAAAAGGAGATAACCAGCTACTATCTTGGGATACAGAACCGGGGTGAGTGACTGGGGATGGGGTGAGGGGGCTATTTGATCGTTTCAGAGTGGCTGGGTTGCAGGCCTAGGCGAGGGAGAGAGCATAATGGCCCTGCACTGGGTTACCAGTGCCCAATGTAAATGTGTGCAGTGCAAGGGATCTCAGGAGAGCAGGTCTATCTCAGTCCCCAGGGAGGGCGTTCAGTGAGGCGCCCTGCATGAATTCTGCGGCAGCGGAGATGTCCTGTCGTTTGTTTATTTTGTTTGACAAAAGAACAGGAGTAACATGGCCCATTCAAGGAAGATGGGGAGTCGACGCACTCCACGAACCTCCTGGTTACGGAGCACATCCTCCTCTGCAGCGCCCAATTTATAAAGTGCCCTTTTCCAGGCCGTTACAGTGGGTCCCGCAGGCGAGCACCAGTGCATTGGGACTCCTTGCTTGGCTAGAACTTTGTGGTGTTACCTGTGTCGGAATTCTCCTAACAAGCAAGCCTCCAAGGAGGATATTAGGAACACCTGTGTCCTCACACAGTAAGGCATGGATGGCGCCACAGTAGTGTTGCAAAGCTGGGCAAGCCCAAAACAGGTGTGGGAATGCTGTGCTAGGGGCTTGGGAATGGGGGCAGGTAAGTTGAGACTCCAGGTAGTAGCGTGGGAGCCGTGCC
Organism: Lissotriton helveticus; assembly: GCF_964261635.1. Lineage (NCBI taxonomy): Eukaryota > Metazoa > Chordata > Amphibia > Caudata > Salamandridae > Lissotriton > Lissotriton helveticus. The sequence goes on along the minus strand of NC_136058.1, from coordinate 143,011,956 downwards.
AGCGTCAGGTAGGCCCGGTGCGAAATAATTTTTTTTACATTTTTGTAGCGGGATACTTTAAGGAATTATAGGGCGCATTCCCACTCTTTGTTGTGTAATGGCCTATCAAACTCCTCCTACCATTTGTGTCACAGATGGAGAAGTGGGATAGGTGTCAGTTTCCGAATGGTCTTGTATATCCAAGTGATAAGTTGACAGCCGGGGCCCATAGTCATTTCTGAAATGTCATGAGTAAACGGTGGAACTAGTAGGACTTGAGTTATTATAAATTATTAACCAATCTGGGTTTCACGGTTGTATCAAGCATTTGCAATTCAATAGGATTCACAATACCGAAAGATTGAGCTATTGGCTTTGCATTGTTATTTGCAACGGCAATAGCTCAAACTTTCAGTTATACAAGACCTACAGCATTGCAAATGTTTGTTATTTTTAGTATTTATTACTTTTTTTTCTATCTGCCCAGAGGCTGCACTTTTGAATAGAAAAACGTTAGAAAAAGACATTTGCAGCCAAAGTGTTTTTAGGTTTCGGCTACCGTCCCACTGCATAAGCAGTGGGTGGGCGGAGCCGAAATCTTTTGTTGTAGTATGGGGGCCTGAACACGCCCCTCTTCTCCATTGGCCGGCCTCGTAAATGCTGGCCAGCCATTGGAGGAGAGGAGCGTCACTGAGTTCAGGGCCCGCCTTGACGCGATTCGGGGGCGTTTCCGTGTCTTTTTTTAAGTCACGCCCTCTCCTCTTCCCATTGGCTGGAATTTTACCTTCCAGCCAATGGGAAGGGGAGAGCACGCCCCCGAATCCCTACAGGACGCTGTGCTTTCCATAAAGTCTAGTTATAGAGCACGTTTCTGAGCTAAACACGAGTATGCGAATTTTTTGTGTTTTTTTGTAGGTTTACAGAACAATGGAGGCAATTCCAATCAACTAACAATTGCTGCCTTTGTTCGTAAAATTGTATTCTTTTAAAACATATTTACATTCGTGACCAAACGAAAATGCACCTTAAGGAATAAATGATGAGTGAATGGTCATATCTTTCCAGCTGTTAAATATGCAATGTCCGAAAGGTAGTTTTCATTATTTGTCTGGTGTCCAACGATGTACACCGCGGCATCATTCGAAGATGGCTGCGCTATTTACCCTCCTTCATTGAAGCCGTCCCTCTTTTCTGTCTATCCTGCTGTGTCACAGCCGCATTGTTGTGGCGTGCTGAAGTGACGAACTTCCGGCGCGCAGTCACCGGCCATATAGAAGGGAAAAGGACGGTGAGTGAGCGCTCGGCGTTTTGTAGGTTGTGACTACGTGATTTGCTTGTGTTATGAAGGTGGCACTGTGCCGGCTAGGATACTGGGAGGATAACTCAGCGTCTGTCGGCAAGAGACTGATTTTAACTTGCTGCCTCCGGTGTAAGAGGTGTAAATTGGGGAGATATGTCAACTCATGCTAGTGCTCCACGTCCTTTCTGCCCACCACTGGAAAATTAATTTGGTCATCCACTTCACTTAATAAATTGTCATATCCCTCTTTTCATCTGATGTTTATCTACCACGTTACCATAGCTTTTCCCTCATTTTATCCTTAACAGGTTCCCTTTCTGCTTCCGCCGAGTGTCTTATACCAATGTCAGAGTAGTAAATCTCTGAATTGAACACGAACACCCTCACGTCCACAGTGAAATGTATCGGGCTGCCTGTCCATATATCCCCAGTAACCGACCCACCTTTTAGGTTGACCTTTGTCGTGAGTAAAGCTCTCCCACTGTGTAATGACTCCCTTCCTTACTTATTCGTATTGTATAGTAGAGGTGCCTTATATTTGCGGAGATTACATGAAATGAATTGCAAGAAATTTGATTTAAGGAAGACTTCCAAGTCAGTGTTTGGGAGGGAGGATGGGGAGTGAAACGTAAACAACTATATAGTTACTGCAGATTGGTTTCTTGTATTTTGAGGTTCATGGAGTTTTTGCTGGCTGAGGTGCCAATTTTCACGGCCAGCTGTACTACAAAACTAGAATTGGTGCTTATTTTACACTTTCTATAAGTGAAGCACATTTGGAGGTCTCATGTTTGAGCACATAATGTATCATTGTTGCATACTTGGGAGTTTGCACATTGCGCTGTCATCTTGTTGCAGTGACGAGATGAAACAGGTTCTCGCACCCCTTAAAAGTGTCCAGCATTCTCGGATCATGAAACATTTGCTTATTGTCAGCATCCTGTACTTTGAAGTATTAGAAAAGTAAATGTGTTTAAGCTTTTAGGGCCACTAACATCTTACAAGAATGAAAAGACAATTACGGCTGTAAAAAACATAAATAGTAAAGGCATCTCAGTGGCATGAATAGGCAGCCCCCTGCAGCGTTACTCATCAGATTGTGGCAGTCCTGTTGATGAAGCAAAACTTCGCATATTTTGCGGCTTGCCGAAATCAAGAACCTCGTTTATGTGTAATAAGGTAACAAAAGTGTATGTTTTACTAACATTTATTTTGTTTAGGCAAAGTTCCCGAAGCTTGCCTATGTGTATTTCTAATGAATTAATCCGTGTCCCTAAAAATGGCCGCCGCTTGTATTTTAGTTACTGCGCATGCGTCAGCCACACTCACGTGTCCTGACGTGTCTGCAGAAGTGGAGGGAAAGTTATGCGCATGCGTAATTCATAGCTGTGCTTATCATGTGGTACTGCTCGTGCCACTGCTCTTGTGTCCGTGTCAATGTAGCTAACATTTAATGCAATAAGTTTATTTCTTGATGATGATTTAAAAGTACAAACACTGTGATGTATTTACATAATGACATTATTATGTATTAATTTGTTTTCGCTTACTTTTCATGTACCGCGGGGAATGGGGTCCAAACTGATTGGGAGCCATATTGACGGTCTCTTCTGCGCATGACCAGGAAGCATTGAAAGGTGGCCACTTTGGACAGTGGAACTCAGCCAGCTGGCAGCCACAGTCAAGATGCGCCTGGGAAAGCCACCTCTGCGCTACGAGAACGGCGAATGTTGCTCCTCATGTGTTACAATGTTAAATTCTTGCACAGTTCTCATGAGAAACCCCAAACCTGCTAGGCGGTACCCAAATATGTTAATGAAGGCTTTAAATCGTGTATTGTGATTGGTGTGTTACCCAAATCCTACCTTAGGACCAATCGAAATTGAGGGATTCTGGCACTTTGCAACATTGGGGGGTGGTACACTGTCCCCAAACTGTATATCTACCCTGGGTTCACCTAGTGAACCGTCCGACTTGTCTGGTTTAGCTGACCTGTCACTGACCCAACGCACCAAAGCAAGTATAAAATCCTAGGACATCCACAAAATAAGTGACCATAGACGCTGGACCAATAGAAAGAACAAAATGTAGGGAGATGATGTGTGTATTTAAAAAGGTTGTGATATATTTAATTCAACATAAAATAAAAATCATATAGAGACTAATAAGATAAGTCAAACTATATGATACAATAAGACATTAACATATTAAAATCTTTGGCACAATACATCAAATACATTCATTGAGAAAAGAAAAGAATAACCTCATAATACAAGTATAAATCCTGACTGATAAAATACTAATGTACAAGAAAACAATATATACTAAAATATTAAATGTCAACTATTACAGATTAATTCAATGGACTCGACGCGCGTTTCGGCAGTAGGAAAACTGCCTTCTTCAGGAGTCGTTGATTAAACTCTGTAAAAAATATGTTTTAAAGAACAATGTTATATATCAACATATACAAATCTTTAAACAATTTTAATCTATTTATCTACTTAAAAGACCTTAATGGTTCCGTACATAATGTGAATTGTTTGACACTTTAAATTCTCCCCTAGAGGTCCAGACATTTTAATTGGTCACTTAACGTCATATACTAGACTGATATATAGACAAGGCTAGTGCACACTCAGCTTAACTTTGACAAAGCTCTATTTGTAAGTACATTGAATGATCACATACATAATATGGTGTGGTCTCACTCCTGGTTAGATATATGTTACATCGCTAACAAGGCACGTAAGTACATTTAATATTCGCAAGCATCATTCTTGAAGAAGTTTATTCTAATTTCCAGAATGCTGTGATGTAATTTCACTCCTGGATTAAAGTATATTAAAACACTTACATAACTCAAGAAAACGCTGATATTTTCCTCGGTAGATTAGAAGGATATGCCAAAAATCATGAATAGTGAGGACATTTGTAAAAGATGATACCTAATTATAAACAAAATTTATAATAATAAAGACAAACTACATAATGAGACCAAATGGTAAACAACACTATACTCGATAAAAAATATAAACACCATGATTTGATACACTGATGTAGTCCTTATGTGATGACATTATGATTCACAATATAGAACTCATTTCGTCATATCTTTGCATGTACACTCAAACAGGAAAGGATACAGTGCAATATTGCATTTATAGCTAACAGTTCAATGGATTACCATTCAGAAGGAGAAGCCACTTATTATTGTCTCTGCCTGATTATATAGACTCACTGTTACTACGCGACTTATTTTTTGATAAGTGTACTGAAAGGTGGTCGCTATGAATAAACAAAAACCATATAAATGTATATATAAAAAACCATGGTCAAAAAAGGAGTTTAACGTTGTCAGTGTTGCTAATCTAATTTTTTATTCATACAGAATAGAAACTGGGAAATTACCTCTATATTGTTGGTTGTTTAAATTCCAATCGTGGTGGTCAGAACGAATTTAAAAATGCCCCGGGTTTAAAGAAGGCTGAAACATATAAATTGCGCAATGGCAAGCATTAGATATTGCCTAGTACCTTTGATCGTATACTTGAACTAGTAATCTAACTGATCTTATCGTTTGAAACGCCAGCATTTTGTGAAAACAGTTACCTTTCAAAAGAATATACGAATGCCTGCAGCAAGATGGTGCTGTTCCATTCAGAGAACCAAGTCGGATTACTGCTTTTTTTCAGGTTTTCTTCAAATAAATTTCAAAAGGACTTTGGGTAAATCAAAATCTATCTCGTAAAAATTGGGTTATTTGCAATACCTTTTGTAAGGAAAAAGCTTTCACCTTTATATGTGGGAAGTGTCGCAAACTGCAGTTGGGTGCACTTCCGGACGATAGGTTAGTGGGACCACTTCGCCGAGGTTAAAAGATGCTACTTCTGATTAGTCCTTGGGGAGACATAGGATCTCGTAAATAACCATGTCTAAAGATTTAAACAGTTTTTAATGTGGGAGCGGACCAAAGTCTCACCTCGTAGAAATGAAGATATCGTGGACTGCAAATTGGTGCAGTTCCATGCGACGAGACAGGAGGGCTGCTACGCCGAGAATGATGTGTGTTTTATTTTCTGGTCAACCTTTTTAAAAAAAGGAAAGGGAATATTATCCATAAAGGGCCACATTAAGAAGGTAAATGGTTCCCGATATTCTAAAATGGGCTTACATCTTACCTTAATACAATATAAACTTCATGGGCTGCAGGATGGTGCAGTTCCAAACGGCAAGATGGCGAAACGGATTCCTCGGGTCAGTCAGTATGTGCTCTACTAGCGGTGGCTTTTATAAAAAAGGTAGTTTTGGCGCGAAATGAAAAAAAGCGTAAACACGTCGGGATGTAGTTGAAAGAGTGGACGGACTGTCCAAATCTTCCGTCAGAGTTTCGACTGGAAGATTCCCTTCTAAAGATGGCGTCCAAGGGAAGGAAAGGGACTGATAGATGATTGCCAAAGCCGTCTAGTTCTACACAGATACAAACCCAGATGCGCTATGACGAGACAAAATAAACAACAAGGAGTAAAACCGCGGAAATGTAAAAGATATCTCAATAAAGGCACAAATGCGAAAAAAGTAAACATTGGTTATACCAAAGTTAGAGAAGATTTAATTTGTTTTGATGTTTAATATTAGAGGCGATATTTATTTACCATGCCTTTGGTATAGAATTTGGTACCACAAGTGGTATTTGTTCACACGTAGGATAGTTTGGTATTTTGGCTCGACTTTCACCTATATTAGTAAACTATTTTAAATATATGTTGCCCTAAGGTTAAGTGATTACTGGAGGTTTATTGTCTTATTAGTGAATAAACTCTCATATATGGTTATAAACTATTTTTTTTATAAAAAAAAATTTAAAAAAAATATATATAGAAATACATTGACCAAAAATGCGGAAGTTACTGAAAAATTTATTGTCTTATTTGGAAGAGCAAAGGGACAAACTAACTCTGTGTTTGCCTAATGGGTTAAGTATGGAACCTATATGCAGAATACAGTGGGGGTCTAAATTTGAGGAAGTAGTAACAAGATTCTGAGCTAACTCTATGTTTGCCTAATGGGTTAGATATGGAACCTATATGCAGAATACAGTGGGGGTCTAATATTGAGGGAGTAGTAACAGAATTCTGAGCCATAGTTTACATATTGTTACATGATCGCGTTCTCCCATGGAATTTCAGCATTTAATCCTTTTTTAAAAGTCCCCAGAGAAAAGATCCAAAATACTTCTCTTTTCTTCCTGATCTTCTCACCACCTTTGCTGTCTGCGAGCCTGATTTTCTCTAAGATGCACCATCTGAAGTCCTCTGGGCCATGATTGTGTTCTCTGAAATGTTTAACTAGAGGTGCAACAGTTTTGTTGGTGCGAATGGCTGAGCGGTGCTCTGTGAGTCTGACTTGTATCTGTCTAGAAGTCTCGCCAACATATCCCAATTGGCAGGGACAAAGAATCAAATATATACAATTGGCTGTTTTGCAGTTCCATAGACCTGTAGCTTTAAATTGACAGCCATTGTGTTCAAAAGATTCTCCTAAAATGATGTTGTTACATGATTTACAAGAGGAGCATCTAACAGTTCCTTTTACTGGGATATTAGTATCGATTGACCGTTGGGAAAATTCAGAATTAACCTCTTTGGAGGAGAAACGAGAATGTACGATCAGATCTTTGAGATTTTTATTCCTTTTGTGTGCGTATAATGGTTTTTCTAGTTTGACGTTGGTAGGGTTGGAATTAAGTATGTGCCAATTAGAATTTATAATTTGGCGAACAGTATTGTCTAAGGTGGAGTGTTTAGTGATACAGACCAATCTTTTGTTCTCTGAGGGTGACTTAGGTCTAAGTAGCGAGTCCCGGTCAAAATATCGGGCTCGCTTATATGAGTTCCTGACTAGTCTATGGGGATAGCCTCTATTCAGGAACTTCTGACGCATGATGTTTGCTTGAAAGTCAAAGTCTGCTAAATTGGAACAGTTTCTTCTCACTCGGAGGAACTGGGAAAAAGGAATACTTTCTCTCTGACACCGGGGATGAAAACTTTTGAAATGTAAGAGAGTATTCCTCGCTGTGGGCTTAACATAGAGATCTGTTATTAGTTTGTTGTTCTGGTGTTTGATAATAATATCTAAGAATTCTACTTGGTTACTGTCATAGTGAGCCGTAAATCTCAAATTTGAATCCACCAGGTTAATCCATTCTAAAAACTCACCTAGTGAGTCTTTCCCATTGGTCCAGATAAAAAAGATGTCGTCAATATATCTGGACCAATGGGAAATGGACTCGAAGAAAGGAGCTATCTCGTTATGGATAGCTTTAGTTTCGAAAGCCGCCATGTAGATATTGGCAATTGACGGGGCAACTGAAGCCCCCATGCTGACGCCTCTCGTCTGACGATAAATTGTATCACCAAATTCAACAATGTTTTCTGACAACACAATGTGGAGAAGTTCCAGCAAGAATTCTTTGGGGCCAGGGATATTGAGATGGTCAATAAACCACCTAGTAGCTGACAGGGCTTCCCGTTGGGGAATGCTACTGTACAACGCTTCCACGTCCATCGTTACTAAAAGATCTGTGCATGGATTAAAAGGTAGCGTTTCTATTTTCGATATCATGGAACCTGTGTCCTTGATGTAGGAGATGATTTTCGGTATATATGGACGCAGAAATGAATCTACAAATTTGGACAAAGGTTCCGTGTTGGTCCCTATTGTTGATACGATAGGCCTATAAGGTGGGTCTGTGATATCTTTATGGATTTTCGGCATCCCATAGATGCACGCTGTTTTGTGTTGGTGGTAATTCAAGAAATCAAATTCTTTTTGGCTAATGTCACCTGCCGATAATGCATCAGTGGTAAGGTTAAAAAAAATTTTGGAAGTTGATATCAAGGGGTTACTTCTAATAGGGGTGTACGTAGTGGTATCTGCGAGCATAATTTTCATTTTCTGTTCATAGTCTTTAGTATCTATTAGAACGATTCCACCGCCTTTGTCACAACTCTTGATGACCACACTGTTGTCTTGGCGTAGAGTTTTAAGGGAGTCTGATTCCTCTCTATTGAGGTTGTAGGTAGGTTTTGGGATAAAGCGAAGAGCTTTCTCAAGTTGTTGGAGGACTACCAGTTCAAACGTGGCAACCTCAGGGCCTAGTTGATCTAAGGAAGGGTTGAAGGTAGACGGAAGGGATAGTTGCCTTGTTTCTTGAAACTGTTCAGTGTTATCTAACTGGGAGGCAAAGAATTTCTTGAGTCTAATTTTGCGAAAGAAGGAGATAATATCTTTCTGAAATTCAAAGATGTCAAGATGGGAATGTGGGACAAAGGAAAGTCCTTTAGATAAAAGAGATTCTGTGTAGGGATCTATATTTTTTGTCGATAGATTGAAAATCGGGATCATATCCCTTGTCCCCAATATTGGCGGTTGCGTGTCTCGCGAATAAATTGGGGTTCCTGAGGCTGATGCTGTTGGTAAGACTGTTGGTGTTGATGTAGGTGTTGTTGTTGATGTGAGTGTTGTTGCTGATGATGGGCCTGCTGGAAATTGCCTCTTGTCTGATTCTGAAAATGAACTCTCTGTCGGCCTCGACGTGGGCCCCTGTTGGATAAAAAAGGCTGTTTAGGGCGAGGGCCATTATATTGGTTGAAGTTGTTTTCTTGGTCATGGTAATTCGACGGACCTTCATTCTCTGAGTCCGAAGAGTCAGTGAAATTATTCACTCTCTGAGGTGTAGATCTCAGCTCGTCAACGTAATGATTTTGCTTATAGAAGTCTGCCTTCAGGTAAGGATAAGTACCTTCTATGGTATAAAAGCGTTTGTCTTTAGTTAATTTGTCGTTCTTACGTTTATTTAAGTAAGCACTAAAAGACTCTAGCTCTTTATTGGCTTCCTCGATTTTCTTCATTGCCTCCTCTATGTTACCTGCATTTTTAAGTTTAGTTTCTAAGTCATCAATTTCTTTCCTAATATCGACAGCTAGTTCTTTGGCTGTCTCGATGATGAGAATCATCAGGTCTCTTGAGCACCTATTTGAAATGAGACTCCATTTCTCTAAAAAGGGCCTGAACAGGACAAAGAGTCCTGGTATATTGCATACTCTTAAACCCATAGGGATCATGCCATTTTTGAGATACGCCAGCATGAATTCTCCATGTGCTTCCATGCGGGTCAGTTTCTTTTTAAGTTCAATGAGATTGCGACTATCCTCATTATTTGATATGTTGGACACTCCCCCATTCATGGTGGTAATACTAGTTCCAACTAAAGAAGCGAACAACTCATCCGAAAAACCAAAAGTTTGTAATTGCGCCATGATGTGTGGCTGATACTTTTCTTAATAGGATTAATATTAGTGTGTGCTGAGGCTGAGGGCACTAAATGTTGGCACTATTTGGTAACACTCGTGATATAACAAACGACAGGCCCTACACAGACAAGCTGTGGGTAAACATTGAGAGATAAACAAGGACCCCCTGGGTATCACAAATACACAGATTCCTAGGGCAGGGTAAAAACCAAAGCAAGTATAAAATCCTAGGACATCCACAAAATAAGTGACCATAGACGCTGGACCAATAGAAAGAACAAAATGTAGGGAGATGATGTGTGTATTTAAAAAGGTTGTGATATATTTAATTCAACATAAAATAAAAATCATATAGAGACTAATAAGATAAGTCAAACTATATGATACAATAAGACATTAACATATTAAAATCTTTGGCACAATACATCAAATACATTCATTGAGAAAAGAAAAGAATAACCTCATAATACAAGTATAAATCCTGACTGATAAAATACTAATGTACAAGAAAACAATATATACTAAAATATTAAATGTCAACTATTACAGATTAATTCAATGGACTCGACGCGCGTTTCGGCAGTAGGAAAACTGCCTTCTTCAGGAGTCGTTGATTAAACTCTGTAAAAAATATGTTTTAAAGAACAATGTTATATATCAACATATACAAATCTTTAAACAATTTTAATCTATTTATCTACTTAAAAGACCTTAATGGTTCCGTACATAATGTGAATTGTTTGACACTTTAAATTCTCCCCTAGAGGTCCAGACATTTTAATTGGTCACTTAACGTCATATACTAGACTGATATATAGACAAGGCTAGTGCACACTCAGCTTAACTTTGACAAAGCTCTATTTGTAAGTACATTGAATGATCACATACATAATATGGTGTGGTCTCACTCCTGGTTAGATATATGTTACATCGCTAACAAGGCACGTAAGTACATTTAATATTCGCAAGCATCATTCTTGAAGAAGTTTATTCTAATTTCCAGAATGCTGTGATGTAATTTCACTCCTGGATTAAAGTATATTAAAACACTTACATAACTCAAGAAAACGCTGATATTTTCCTCGGTAGATTAGAAGGATATGCCAAAAATCATGAATAGTGAGGACATTTGTAAAAGATGATACCTAATTATAAACAAAATTTATAATAATAAAGACAAACTACATAATGAGACCAAATGGTAAACAACACTATACTCGATAAAAAATATAAACACCATGATTTGATACACTGATGTAGTCCTTATGTGATGACATTATGATTCACAATATAGAACTCATTTCGTCATATCTTTGCATGTACACTCAAACAGGAAAGGATACAGTGCAATATTGCATTTATAGCTAACAGTTCAATGGATTACCATTCAGAAGGAGAAGCCACTTATTATTGTCTCTGCCTGATTATATAGACTCACTGTTACTACGCGACTTATTTTTTGATAAGTGTACTGAAAGGTGGTCGCTATGAATAAACAAAAACCATATAAATGTATATATAAAAAACCATGGTCAAAAAAGGAGTTTAACGTTGTCAGTGTTGCTAATCTAATTTTTTATTCATACAGAATAGAAACTGGGAAATTACCTCTATATTGTTGGTTGTTTAAATTCCAATCGTGGTGGTCAGAACGAATTTAAAAATGCCCCGGGTTTAAAGAAGGCTGAAACATATAAATTGCGCAATGGCAAGCATTAGATATTGCCTAGTACCTTTGATCGTATACTTGAACTAGTAATCTAACTGATCTTATCGTTTGAAACGCCAGCATTTTGTGAAAACAGTTACCTTTCAAAAGAATATACGAATGCCTGCAGCAAGATGGTGCTGTTCCATTCAGAGAACCAAGTCGGATTACTGCTTTTTTTCAGGTTTTCTGTAAATAAATTTCAAAAGGACTTTGGGTAAATCAAAATCTATCTCGTAAAAATTGGGTTATTTGCAATACCTTTTGTAAGGAAAAAGCTTTCACCTTTATATGTGGGAAGTGTCGCAAACTGCAGTTGGGTGCACTTCCGGACGATAGGTTAGTGGGACCACTTCGCCGAGGTTAAAAGATGCTACTTCTGATTAGTCCTTGGGGAGACATAGGATCTCGTAAATAACCATGTCTAAAGATTTAAACAGTTTTTAATGTGGGAGCGGACCAAAGTCTCACCTCGTAGAAATGAAGATATCGTGGACTGCAAATTGGTGCAGTTCCATGCGACGAGACAGGAGGGCTGCTACGCCGAGAATGATGTGTGTTTTATTTTCTGGTCAACCTTTTTTAAAAAAGGAAAGGGAATATTATCCATAAAGGGCCACATTAAGAAGGTAAATGGTTCCCGATATTCTAAAATGGGCTTACATCTTACCTTAATACAATATAAACTTCATGGGCTGCAGGATGGTGCAGTTCCAAACGGCAAGATGGCGAAACGGATTCCTCGGGTCAGTCAGTATGTGCTCTACTAGCGGTGGCTTTTATAAAAAAGGTAGTTTTGGCGCGAAATGAAAAAAAGCGTAAACACGTCGGGATGTAGTTGAAAGAGTGGACGGACTGTCCAAATCTTCCGTCAGAGTTTCGACTGGAAGATTCCCTTCTAAAGATGGCGTCCAAGGGAAGGAAAGGGACTGATAGATGATTGCCAAAGCCGTCTAGTTCTACACAGATACAAACCCAGATGCGCTATGACGAGACAAAATAAACAACAAGGAGTAAAACCGCGGAAATGTAAAAGATATCTCAATAAAGGCACAAATGCGAAAAAAGTAAACATTGGTTATACCAAAGTTAGAGAAGATTTAATTTGTTTTGATGTTTAATATTAGAGGCGATATTTATTTACCATGCCTTTGGTATAGAATTTGGTACCACAAGTGGTATTTGTTCACACGTAGGATAGTTTGGTATTTTGGCTCGACTTTCACCTATATTAGTAAACTATTTTAAATATATGTTGCCCTAAGGTTAAGTGATTACTGGAGGTTTATTGTCTTATTAGTGAATAAACTCTCATATATGGTTATAAACTATTTTTTTTATAAAAAAAATTTTTAAAAAAATAATAAAAAAATATATATAGAAATACATTGACCAAAAATGCGGAAGTTACTGAAAAATTTATTGTCTTATTTGGAAGAGCAAAGGGACAAACTAACTCTGTGTTTGCCTAATGGGTTAAGTATGGAACCTATATGCAGAATACAGTGGGGGTCTAAATTTGAGGAAGTAGTAACAAGATTCTGAGCTAACTCTATGTTTGCCTAATGGGTTAGATATGGAACCTATATGCAGAATACAGTGGGGGTCTAATATTGAGGGAGTAGTAACAGAATTCTGAGCCATAGTTTACATATTGTTACATGATCGCGTTCTCCCATGGAATTTCAGCATTTAATCCTTTTTTAAAAGTCCCCAGAGAAAAGATCCAAAATACTTCTCTTTTCTTCCTGATCTTCTCACCACCTTTGCTGTCTGCGAGCCTGATTTTCTCTAAGATGCACCATCTGAAGTCCTCTGGGCCATGATTGTGTTCTCTGAAATGTTTAACTAGAGGTGCAACAGTTTTGTTGGTGCGAATGGCTGAGCGGTGCTCTGTGAGTCTGACTTGTATCTGTCTAGAAGTCTCGCCAACATATCCCAATTGGCAGGGACAAAGAATCAAATATATACAATTGGCTGTTTTGCAGTTCCATAGACCTGTAGCTTTAAATTGACAGCCATTGTGTTCAAAAGATTCTCCTAAAATGATGTTGTTACATGATTTACAAGAGGAGCATCTAACAGTTCCTTTTACTGGGATATTAGTATCGATTGACCGTTGGGAAAATTCAGAATTAACCTCTTTGGAGGAGAAACGAGAATGTACGATCAGATCTTTGAGATTTTTATTCCTTTTGTGTGCGTATAATGGTTTTTCTAGTTTGACGTTGGTAGGGTTGGAATTAAGTATGTGCCAATTAGAATTTATAATTTGGCGAACAGTATTGTCTAAGGTGGAGTGTTTAGTGATACAGACCAATCTTTTGTTCTCTGAGGGTGACTTAGGTCTAAGTAGCCCTCAGTGACCCAACGCACTCAATAGGTGACTGAAGATACAGAGCGCTGCGGAGCTCTCTGTCCGAATTTGACCATAGACTAAGGTTCTACTGAACCTTAAAGTGCTGGCGAAGCACTTTGCTGGGAGTTTGCTGACCCAATTGGGGTCTTGATCGATAGCTGCAGAGCGGGTGGAGCGCAGGCGTTGCTTCCGAACTGTGGGTTCCGGTCCTGTCCTGAAGAGGGTCCTGTCCTGAGGGTTTGCTGTCCTGTCCTGAAGAGGGTCCTGTCCTGATTCCTATTCCGAGGGTATCCTGTCCTATCCTGGGTGTCCATTCTGCACCTGCTGTCCTTTGAGGGGTATCCTTCCTTGAGGGTTTCCTGTCCTTAACTGACCCGTGGCCAGGGTTTGGTTTCCACACCTTTCTAGGTAAATATTGCTCTGAACCTCTTGAAAATCTTGCACCTTCTGAATTTCTAACTTTTGCTTTAATAAAGTTCAACATTGCATATGTGATATTTTCCATGCCTTTCTGCAACTATTGAAAAGTCATTTATAATTTTTTGCAAAGTTATTCCTATGCCTTCTCATTTGTTAGAAATTATATTTTGCATAGCAGTGTGTCATTTCCTGATATGGTCTAGAACTTCGTTGCCTAGATTGTTCAAAGGCCCCTTCGCCTTAAGTGAAGCGTGTTATTCATTATAAGCTCTCCTATAGTCACCCACACTTAGTCTATCCCTGTTTAGATAATACTGACTTGCATAGTAATTTCTCGCTACATTTTATTAGTACCTTGATGATTACTCTGTCATTATTTCTTCATGCTTATGTGATTTACGTTATCTTGGTTATTGATTGCCTTATTTTTCTGTACCTCATGCAAGAAAATATTGAATTTTAGATAAACATTTTAAAACTTCCAGTTGTCCATGGTCATTTAAACAGTATTTGAATTATTATTGGTTGGGTTGTATTTTGCTGCCTTTCCTTTACAGCTAGCTCCCTGATTCATTGTGTCATTAGGCACCCGCATCGGCGGATGGTAAGTCGGGTGCACCGAAAATTGGTAGCAGGGAACACACACACACACCAACCTGGTAGAGCTCGTGAAGTCACCCGATCGATGTATATGGTGATTTTGAAAAGTATATGGGCCCTGAAGCCGGAAACGGCGAAAACTATTGGCCGGGTGGCCTCGCGCGCTCTATCACTGTCACTTACATGGTGGAATTCGTTTTGTTTCTGAATCAACATTGAGGTAATTGTAAACAACTAACATTACTCCCCATATTTTTAATGTGTGTGTGTGTATGTATGTATGTATGTATGTATGTATGTATGTATGTATGTATGTATGTATGTATGTATGTATGTATGTATGTATGTATGTATGTATGTATGTATGTATGTATGTATGTATGTATGTATGTATGTATGTATATATATATATATATATATATATATATATATATATATATATATATATATATATATATATATATATATATATATATATATATATATATACATATATATATATATATATACATACACACACACACACACTTTTAGAATGTGTTTACATCTTTAAGCTCATACACCTGAAATAACCATCATTTGCAATGCAGGTCTCACCCTTGTTAAAGTTAGTTGTTTACGTTAAAAATTTACAATGTTTTTTCTTTTTCTTTTTATACCAATAGCAATAGAACTATGCATATATAATTCCTTAACTGCAAATAAACAAACAAAAGAAAAAACATTGTCATTTTAAACGCCAAGAGCTCTAACTTTAACAAATGCGAGACCAATGGCATTGGAAATGCTTGTTTTTTTCACATTAACCACTGAGAGAGTGAATACATTTAAACCAGCGCAAGGGCAATAACCCCATTTTTAGGTTTCGTCTGGCGATCCGCTGCGCAGCAGCGTTCGCTCAGGTGAAATCTTTTGAGGACAGTATGTGGCTTTGTCCCGCCTCTCTTTTCCATTGGCTAGCTCCATAAATGGAGGCTAGCCATTGGAAGAGAGATGCGTCAGTCATTGTCCTAGGCGATTTGTGGGCGTTCTGGCGGGTTTTTTTTTCCCCTTCCGCCCCTCTGTGAACGTCATTGCGGCGGTGGGCGGATGGTTTTTTTTTTGTTTTTTTTTGGGCCGTCATGTTTTGGTCATTTTTAAAGTGTCTTTGGAAGGGGTAGGCTGCGCGATTTTAGTGGTCCTGCAAGGTCTCGCTGGGAGGGCCGGATACTAGACATGCACGGACGGCCTGGAAGCGAGTCGGAACTCGGATGAAGACCTCACGCTGACCGGAGTTGAAGCAGGTACGGGGGTCGTTTAACTGGTGACTTTGGCCTGCTAGTGAGAGTCTGTGTGGTGTCGTGTATTTTTTACACCAAACACAGACCTCCAGATTACAGCGCAGTCACAGCTAACACCGGAAACACAAATCTGACTAGTTTAACATTTTCTTCCATTCTTGGCCCAAGTGTGGATTCAGTTTACCACGCTTTCTGAAAAGTATGCATTATTAGTACAAGTTCACCTGTTACTCCCACGCAACCATAGCATTTAAGAATCCCCCTCCTCCGCAGTCATTCTTTTCCTGCTGTGAAGCTTTACAATTTTCCGGCTGTTGATGGGTTTTACCTCCGCTCCCCAGGCAGTGCCTACGTTCGGCGAGCGCTAGGGACTGCAAGGAAGGCGTTCTCCCAAACCGGAAGTCAAGGATCCACCTCAGAAAATGGCGGCCGGAGAACTAAATGCCAATGTCTTGCTTGACGCTCATGCCATACAACGGTCCCGAACGCACAATATTATTGTGGCTCTCAGGCGGCAAAGTGTGGAAGGAACTCAGTGAATGTTTAACAAAGAGGTCACAGGCTCGATGCCCAGCAGGGAGTCTACACAGTCTCAGTCCACACAGGACAACAAAATGAATTCTGTTAAGTTTGGTATGAATAACCACCCCGTTCAAAAACATAGTTAACTTTTGTGCAGCAGGTACAGTGGCACTGGGGTCCCTTCACCCCGAGGAGGCCTGTCCTTTAACACTAGCTCAGGTGCATGGGGCACTTGGTTCATGCTTGCATTTGGGGCACTGGCAAGCACGCTACAACATGGCACCCATTACTGAAAACATCACATGGATATTCTAATATCATTAACCATCTATGTCTTGTGGAACCTCTCAGGAGTACAGAGTTGCAGAAAATGACCACACTGGACAGTTGTCTAAAACGAATAGCTGTGGCTCTGGGTGGGTGTGTGTGGCTCTGGGTGTGTGTGTGTGTGTGTGTGGCTCTGGGTGGGTGTGGGTGGCTCTGGGTGTGTGTGTGTGTGTGTGTGTGTGGCTCTGGGTGTGTGTGTGTGTGTGGCTCTGGGTGTGTGTGTGGCTCTGGGTGTGTGTGTGTGGCTCTGGGTGTGTGTGTGTGGCTCTGGGTGTGTGTGTGTGTGGCTCTGGGTGTGTGTGTGTGTGTGTGTGGCTCTGGGTGTGTGTGTGTGTGTGGCTCTGGGTGTGTGTGTGTGGCTCTGGGTGTGTGTGTGTGTGGCTCTGGGTGTGTGTGTGTGTGTGGCTCTGGGTGTGTGTGTGTGTGGCTCTGGGTGTGTGTGTGTGTGGCTCTGTGTGTGTGTGTGTGTGGCTCTGGGTGTGTGTGTGTGTGTGTGTGGCTCTGGGTGTGTGTGTGTGTGTGTGTGGCTCTGGGTGTGTGTGTGTGTGTGTGTGTGGCTCTGGGTGTGTGTGTGTGTGGCTCTGGGTGTGTGTGTGTGTGTGTGTCTCTGGGTGTGTGTGTGTGTGTGTGGCTGTGTGTGTGTGTGTGTGGCTGTGTGTGTGTGTGTGTGGCTCTGGGTGGGTGTGTGGCTCTGGGTGGGTGTGTGGCTCTGGGTGGGTGTGTGGCTCTGGGTGGGTGTGTGGCTCTGGGTGTGTGTGTGGCTCTGGGTGTGTGTGTGTGTGGCTCTGGGTGTGTGTGTGGCTGTGGGTGTGTGTGTGTGGCTGTGTGTGTGTGTGGCTCTGGGTGTGTGTGTGGCTCTGGGTGTGTGTGTGTGGCTCTGGGTGTGTGTGTGGCTCTGGGTGTGTGTGGCTCTGGGTGTGTGTGTGTGTGTGTGTGTGGCTCTGGCTCTGGGTGTGTGTGTGGCTCTGGGTGTGTGTGTGGCTCTGGGTGTGTGTGTGTGTGTGTGTGGCTCTGGGTGTGTGTGTGTGTGTGTGTGGCTCTGGGTGTGTGTGTGGCTGGCTCTGGGTGGGTGTGTGTGTGGCTGGCTCTGGGTGTGTGTGGCTGGCTCTGGTTGTGTGTGTGTGGTAGTAATTGCTGTCTGCTGAGCTCGTCCGTAGGGTACAATAGGTCTCACATTTGCGAGAGATTAAGCTATTGGCAATGTAAATGACAATGCCATTTATTTATCTGTTTTCAAAACCAACACATAAATACAAATTGTCATTTACAATGCCAATAGCTCTAACTTTTCCAAAGGTGAAACCGTTGCATTGTAAATGCTTGTTTTTTTTTTTATCCATTTCACAGGGGAACAAATAAAGGAGAGGGAGGGTAAGAGCCATTTGTTGAAGTAATGGGTTTCAGCAAGTGAGGAGGAGACAGTGAATAAGAAAGAGGGGGGGGCGCGGCAGCAGAGAAAAATAACTGAACATTGCTGTTTAAAGAAAGAAGAGAAAACGAGAGTAGCGATTTACTGGCAAACTGTTAAGTTGCGCTTATGTGTTTGGTTGTGAATAAAACCACTATTACAATCCTACACGGCTCCCATCAAACATGACGCTTCACCCATCACACACATACAAATACACAAACTAATGCCCAAATACCTACCATTTAGTCACCTTTGAGGAGGGAGGCACATATACGAACTGGGTTGCACATCGAGACAACATAGTGGAAAGCACCTGGTGCTACAGTATAGTTTGGAGGTATGGCTGGAGACATCACAGGGTAAGGTATTGGTTAAGTGGCTGAAGTAGGTTCCAAAAGAAAGCAGCAGACAGTAGAGCTGCATGGCTGGTATTTTGCTGCCACCATCTATTGACTCTGAGCAGGTATATCTGTGGGTGTTCTTAGTGACTGCACTTGTGCAGTCTATGTTACATGCCTCTGTGCAGGTGAGCTATATAAAGCCATATCCACTTAATTTGCAATGGTAGCTGCAATAATTTTTAGAATTCCAGTCCACAGTCCTCCCACCGCCCCACAGTCACTGCAGGCGTGGCTAGGCTGTGCATGCTCAGACCCCCCCCCCCTCCAAGGTCTTGCAGATGAATCCACCCGCAGCTGCGCTCTTTGGTAACCACCATCCCCAGCACCAAGAGAGCTACTCGCTGAAATAGACTGCGAGAGGCCAAGGCCCAACACAGTGGACATGGAGGAAGGACTACGGGCATCCCCATGGAAGTGGAAGAAAAACTACAGTGCCAGAGTGCAGAGAGAAGAGGCCAGAAAAAAGACTGGCGGCAGTCATGGGTAAAAATAAATGTGGTAACCCTGAGACAGCAGCTTGTATGATTGAACTCATGCAGCAAGACAGTAAGGATATGCAGCAGGTCGCAGTGGCAGAGAAAAGCTGTGGAGATGCAGGAACAGGGGCAATGTTTCACCAAGAAGAGAGGCATTAGAGAGGCAGCAAGTACTGCCTTTTCAAGTGAAGGAGGACTCAAGGATGCAGAATCTGAGACTGTAGCACTCGCAGAAACAAGGCGAGTGGACACTATTGTTAAATCATGCCACCATAGATAAAGTTAAAGCGCAGCATGCCACTGGGAGGCAGTGGGTCACAGGATATTTTCCTGGTGTGGCGATCCTAACCTCGTACACGTGTGCTCATGGGTGGGGTTAAACCAAGGAGAGGCACCCAGAGCGACTATAACAAACGGGTAAGCCACAAATGTTTAATCCTAAACATTGTTGGCCCTGCGTTTCAAAAAGCAGGAGGGAGGAGGTAGCAGAAAAGAGGGAGGGGAGAGGGAGGAGGAGGCATTATCTGCAGCCCAGGAGAAGGAGCAAGTGTGGCTGCATGCAGTTCTTGAGCTTAAAGAAGCTAAACGGAGAAAAGTGCGCCAAAACTAATAAATAACATAACGAGTAACAAGACATGTAAGTGGGGCAGTCCTTATGGGAGGATACAATAAGGTAGAAATCAGTACTACGGAGACACTAAGATTATTAACCAATGAAAAGCCACCATGTACAAAGGACAGTAGCCAGAACCAATTAAAAAGATTGGTGGAAAGTGGGCAGAGCTTAATGCCTGTATCTTGAATACAGCATGTCTGGAAGAGACAGCACAAGCGCTGCCTAGGCGAGACCTAAGAAGGTATGGGGCATTTTGCATTACTTACCCTCATCCCACCCCAAGGAGCTGACCTATTAGGCAAAACTAGCGTATTGCAGGAGGGGGACCGCCTCTGACAGTGTTGGAAGTGTTGCATAATCAAGAATGTATAGACTACAGTAAATGTTTGACACAAATACAGTTTACAATATACCCATTGTTTGCAATATGTTGCCTTTAATTTTTTCAAAACCTCTAAAGTTAAAAACCAATTTGAAAAAAAGTACTTTTTTTATTGAAACATCCATAATGAGGGAAGAATAGGAAGCCTATAGAACAAACGAAGTTAACCAGCCAATATTTCTTTTTAGTAAGACTTGATTAAACAGTGTGTCGAAATAGAGAACTTCAACCCAAAAAGGGCTGCTTACAGAAATTACAGAATTAGCATCCAAACAGAAGAAATGCAAGAGACTTATCGCCTAAAGGACAGAGAGGCTGACCTAGTACAATATATATGGTCTTAAGAAAACCCTTCATAGAGTAACATTGAGAAATTCATGAAACTACCCAGAGGGCCACAGCTGCTGTCAATGTGCAGGTTCCATACAGAGTACCTTCAGATGAACATCCTATTCAAAGAATAGGTCATGTGTCTAATCATTTACAGGCTCTAGGTCAGAAGTAAAGTTTCTGCTAAACTATAGATGTTTGATGTCAACGTTTCCACTGCCTACTTCATCTGTGGCTAAACAGATGTGGAGGCTTGAAAGAACACCTGGGAAAAAGGAGAGAGCATGTAAAAGACCAACTTATACTTGTGAAAACAGTGTCCAGTTTGAAGAAAGAGCAAAGCCAACAATGGTTTTGGTTTTGTCAGTGTGTCTTGTTTTGGCATGATTTTTATAAAACCTTATTGGTGTGGGAGCTGTCAGGCCCTTACCATTATAACAAACATTGGCAAAAGCAAGACTTGTTTTTGGTCTCAAAATACACACATTGCCACAGTAGTTCCTGGCACGGAACAAAACTGCTTTGTGTGCTGATATGCTCTGTGTGAAAGAGCAGAATATTGTCTAACACAGTGAAACCAGCCCAGAGACAGAATTTTAGTAAACACAAAAGGTCATGGTTAACACCAGACCTAATTAGTGGTCCAATTATCAATGAAAGTCTCAAAAAGTTCACCCATGGTATATGTCCTTGCATTAAGTGCAGATTTACGGCTTTGGTGAATTCACAAGAATTTACAGATGTTGCCCAAGAAATAGTTCTCATAGAAAATATTTGTCAACTGCATTTAAACATGAACAAATATGCATGTGTAGATTTGCTCATGCGAAAGTCTGTTGAGTGTTTGCACGTTCACTTTCCCTCCAACGACTTTCTTCCCGACCCTAGAAGAAGTTTTACGTCTGCCATGGTCAGGAGTAAATTGTCAACTTTTTTCAGTATGGGAAAAGATTGGAAAAGAGTTGGTAAAAACCTTTAAAACTTGCAATTTCGTAGGTTTGCACAGATCCCATAAGGGCATTCCAAACCTAGAACTATTCGTTACCACTACCTTCGGCCCTAGTATTTAGATCTGCGGAAACTTGGCAAAATAAAGGAATTGCTAGGATTCAAACCCTACTACAGTATGAGCCCCGGCATAATGAGAGAGGCTATAGCAGAGCTTTTATATAATGAGATTGCTGCCATAATTTGTAGTCACAATACATGGCACAAAAGGGACAAGTGGATTTTGTTACAGGACAAGCAAATTTATGAAGCAACTTGCCCCATGTACAGGTAGATATTTTATTAAATTCCACACCTCTGACTTGGTGGGGGGCTGTTTGAACTATGATCCTGTTTTCTAATATCTGAAGCTCTAATAGTCACAGGTGCCTTGTGTTCCTCTCCTATAAAGTACTGCCTGTTTCTACAATGGCACTGACCCTTAAGTGGCAATCACGCACACTGTGCAAAATGCTGAGATAGCTGATGGAGAGCGCACAGCCCTATCAGAAATTGGATCCAGAGGGCACCGATTTACGTAACCAGAATGCCTACCTCACTCTACATGGAAACCAAGGCCCAAATCATATATAGGATATTGCCAAATGTAACAGCTGAATCCACCACATAATCACATGCAGCAATGTAAACTTCCCCGGGAAAATATAAACAATAAAAAGCGTAAAAAAATAAGTTTTATTTGTGAATTTAGCTCAAGACCAGTGAAAAGGGGCGAACACTTTCCTACAAGATAAATCTTGTCAACACATCTTCAAGTATCTAAACAGAGCAAATATGAAGATCATATGAAATCTCTTAAGCAAAAGAGAATATCAAACAAAATTATCCGAATGTGTTCAAATGTGGCATAACAATACTTTACTCCTTCCCAGGTGTTTAGTACTTCTCTGTCAGACGAGTGAAGGGACGAACTGCTTCTCAAACAATCGCGACTCGTGCTTCAGTTGTTAACGTGCATGTGCATTAACATGGTAGAGTTGCGGTTGGCCTTTAAGAAATTGCACTTGTGTGTCTATTCGTTTGCTAGTATAACCTGTTAACATGCTGTATAAAGCACTGGAAACTACACAAGTACAACATGTTACTTTGCAGTACAGTCCCCAAACAGCAGAGAACTGTGAAATGCAGCTAGTTACATATAACAGGTCCAGTCAATAAGAAGTCTTGTTTTACCACACAATTACGAAAGATTCTTACATCAGCGCAAAAGAAAACCAAGAGGTAGTGACTAAGATAAAAACCTGCTGTTACAGTGAAAAATGTTTACAGAAAAAAATCTTGAAAAACCTTCATGACACATGTACAAAGTTAACATGCTTACATATGATAATACTTAAAGCCCAACTTGTAATACAGAAACTCCCTGAATAAGTCCTATTGTAGCAAAGAACAGAGTGAAAATACTAGTAGGTACATCCTTTCTTAAGGCCAATCTTCTCAAAACAGAAAATGCAAAGCCGCAACGGTAAAACTTGAGATAATGCTTTTGTAAGATGTGAAGTAATGGTTGCAAGTGAGAGAATGCAGCATCAAAACTACTGGGCATGAAATTGGGATCCCGAATTGAGATAAGTTTGAAATGCATGATGCAAGGGACCAGAGTGACTAAGGAAACAGGGCTCAGACAGATCATAAAGAAAAATACAGAGGTAAGTGGTCGAGACAAAAAAACTGTGTAAAGGATACAGAGAAATATCAAAGCCAAAAAGGGAGCTGAAGAGAAGGATTGGAAGAGAAAAATGAAATCAATAACTGCTATGGAACTATGCTCTACTCTGTTCAGCTCTGGCCTTTCTGCAGACCTTTTGGGACAAGCTGGCTAGTTTCTACTCTAAAACAGGATTCTTGTGTTTTGGCAGTAATTCTTTATTGGCTATTCTTCATTGGTAGAGGGAAAGACATACATAATCATGGTACTCCGAGCATTATTTTAAAAAAAAAAAAACTCAAGATAGTGCAACAAATAGTCAACACAACTATTGTTACAACAGTGAAATGGTGGTGTGAAATTGCCTTCAAACATAACTACAATCAGTGCACATGTACAAAGTTACAGGGTCTGTCCATTACATATGGATAGTGCTAAATCAGAACCTAACAATGGGACCTCGGGGGTATATGAACAAAATGAAACTTATTTTGACAGCATAAAAAAAAACCTTAGGCTGATCTCATAAATTTGGTCAGGTATTCATTATGTTCCCCCCTCTATTGTCAATGTCGTCTATGTCCACAACGGACACATTAGCAGGATCTAAATGTTTTTCCCCCCCAACAACCTATGACCGATGTCAGTTCTATCATTGCTGGCGCCTGCAGAAGTTCAAATGCTCCCCACTATTTTGAAATTCTCTTTCTCTGACGGCAAGTTACTCGCCTGCACATTTAAAGTGAGAATGACACCTACTACATAAGAAACTGCAACTAAATGCAGAGAAACACCATATTTTCTAGCTACTTGATTTTCAGAATATGTGGAAACTTTTCAACATCTTGATTCCCTTTGGCCCATGCAAGCTGCGCTGTACAAACTGGACAAACTGAGGTAGAGTCAAAACATGAAATAGATTAAATGACAGGTACAATTAGGTTTTATGCTCCCAAAGTCTCAACACTTAATAGATCTTTGGCTTCTCTTTGTTACTGTACACAGATGGTACATAACTGATCATTTCCCTTGACTTCACACCGCCCTCCACATCAACCACTCAACAAAGGATGAGCATCAATTTCTCAAGCGTAATTCTCATAAGACTGAAGTTTTGGAAGTTGGTTAGAAATTTCAGAACTACAATTTTAGCAGGGTGACATGCATGTAATCTCCTTAGCTGCTGCTAAAATTAAAAACCTTGGCTTCCTGTGGATAAGGACTCTTGCCTCTTGAAACAACTTACATTTGTCTGCTTTTATAACTACAGATGCTTTGTCAAATTATTCTTCTTTGAAGTCTACACTGGCTCATATGGTCTCACTAGTATTTTAATCAAAACACTATTGTCTATTAATCATTTTATTGATCAGGCCTTAAGTTAATCTTCAACACTTTGGGGGCTTTACCATTCAAGTAAAACGTTTTTTATTGAGCTACTTATTCTGGTACCACTGTGAAGACGTTCTGTTTGCAGAAGTAAAGCATGTTTCATAATTTCTCTGGGCCAATGAAATGCCCACAAACCATCTCTTGAAAAATAACTAACAACATAGCGCTTTGTATGGTTTTTAAAATATATTTTTTTCTGCTGTCAATGGTGTGCCAACGTCCCATTTAGGTTCTAGAGCAAAGAACCCCCTCTATACAAGAGAGATAATCACAGGCAAAGCAATACAAAGAACTGTGGCTATTCGGAGCCAAAATTAAATATTAGAATTAGTCACAGAGCTTCTGGTATGTTCTACCTGCAGTCAATCCAAATTTAAGGAAGGCGGTCAAAGCTTAAATAACAGAAATATTGCTGCACCTACTTGCCTTCAGTCAATTAATGTGAAAAGCTCAACAGTGCGGAGGCCAATGATTGAACAAACTTTAATGAGCAGCAGTAGACTCCGTTTTCAAAGCTTTGACATTGTTCTGCACACCTTTTACTATTTTAGAATGAAGATAGAGTTAAGTGATAGAAGAAAAGACCTTACAAAGAACATACAGAGTCACTTATGATCCAAACACATATAACAGTGTGACAATAGACAAAAAGGCCTTTAAAACTAAATCAAATATGTTTCTCAAGATAATTTCACATCAGTTAGGATCTTAGAAAGCAGCACTGTGAAGGTGTTCTTGCAAAGGCCCCGTTTCCTCACAAGCCTTACTGCTGGCTGAATGCACACCAGGCCTGGTGTAATGTATGAGCATCGAATGAGTGTCTCAATAAGAGTGGGACACTTCAATGTACCCTCATCAGGTCCATCAATACTCTGCATGCTAACTTGCAGCAGTCTCTGCAGAAACTGACACTGCCAAGCTGTGCAAGAGAAGCAGCAGGATTTATCAAACTGTCGGGTGCAGGTATAGGAGGTATCAACAGCATCAGTGGCAATCAAAATGCTGGAAAATCAAGAGTAAAACACAAAAGCAGCCTGGTCAGAGATGGCTGTGTGAGAGACGTGCTATTGGCGGTTTCCCAGATACTGACAAGCGTGCATCCCCGCAGATCCTGTGCCCGAGCCACCTGTGAAGCCGTGACACCTGTGTAATCATGGGTCTGCATCTGCACATTAAAACAAGCCGACGCCCGCTGCTACTACTACGTGGGTCTGTAGCCTGTGTCATATTTTCACCCTTTGATCTGTGAGGAACGAGACGATCCAGGTGCAGCCTAGTACCCATTCCCCCCCTCAAATATGAATGGCAGTTTCTGGGGCCCAGCCGAGGCGAGCGACACCCAGTAAAAACCAGAGAGAGTCAGCCCCAGGGCATTAGCCCAAGTTCAGCACTCTGAATAAACTACACTGCTGCAGTCGACAAATTTCAGAGCATCCGGCTTGCCAAAAGTAAATCCCAATTGGTTTACCACAGCCCTTGAGGCTTAGTAAACTTGTGTTGCAGGTTCCCCTGCCCTCCCTCACCAAACCTTGCGCTATGAACATGGAGGAGGATTATATAGAGGAAGAATCCCTATAGGTCCTCCCTCTAGTATGCCTTCATCCACCAGGCGGTAGAAGTGGCCATGGGGCTCTTCCAATGGTGCCTCATGGAAATAGCATATTCCTATGCTGTGCCATCTTCCTAAAGGGGCATCACTACTCCCTCAATCGTGCGTCTATGCACAAATCAGACCCTGGCCTGGATTTAGGCCCAGTTGAACGCCTTAAAAAACGGCCTTTTTGGCCCGTCCCGCTTGAGGAAATACTTACACTTTGGCAGATATAGCCACCATATCCCCCTCTCTTGGCCTGGATAAAGTAGATGAGTCCCCTAGCAAATCCAACAATGAGGACGGTCCTTCCAGGCCCTGGCGCCCTCCAAAAGATTTGTCCTGGAATGTGCCACCCTTGCACTCAAAGAAAACTTCTTTGAGTTTGAGGGCCGTCTCTACTTACAGAAGTACGGCACATCAATGAGGAGCGTTTTTGCCCCTAGCGTGGCCGGTCTTTATGTATATGACAAGATCAAACACCTACTCGACAATCACCGACCACGACTCCCCCAAATCAGATTTTATAAACGCTACATTGATGATCCCCTGATTTGGGAAGAAAAAAGCGAATCTCTATTGGCATTCTTTGAATGGCTGAACTAGTGTGACCCCAACCTCAGATTCACACATAGCTTTGATACACACAAGACCATATTTCTTGACCTAGACACAGAAGCAGAAGACTCATTTCAAAACCACCGCCCGTAACTCCCTACCCCACTTCACCAGCTTCCATCCCAGATCCCTGCGGGAAAACCTCCCCTATGGCCAATACCTTCGGCTCCATAGAAACTGCAGTGACCTAGGGGACTACAAATCTCAAGCCAAAGATCGGAGTGAAAAATTGCAGCAGCTAGGCTTTCCCAAAAGGATCACAGAAAAAGCCAAAAAACGGGCCATAAACTGGAACCGTAATGGATTAATTTAGACACAGTCACGGGAACCCTCACCAGCGCCACTTACATGTGTAACAACATTTAGTGGTGTCTCTCACAAAGTCTCACACATCATTCACAAGAATTGGAAAATACTAAAGACAGGTAACCTTAATTGGGAAACCACGCTCCTCTCCAACAAAAGAGCGAGATCGATCAAAGACGCCATCGTTGCCACACGACCAACTCCACAACAGAAGCAAACCAACACAGTACTGAACGCCTGGGGTCTCCCAGGCGTACTGGGCCGTTTTCCCTGTGGTAACTACAGAGTGTGCCACATCACTGAAACAACCAAGAGTCTCAGTCTGGAACCAGGGAAGACATAGCAACTGAGACAACATATGAATTGCAACACTGAACATGTGATTTATCACATCGTATGTCCGTGCAATCTCATCTACATTGGCATGACCAACCGCAAGATCAAGACAAGAATCTGCGAACACCGCAACACAATAAGATGTAAGAAAGACACTACCCGCATGACGAACCACTTCCTCTAAGTAGGCCAGGCAACTAATGACATGCGTTTGGTCATCATTGAAGCATTAGACCCCAACCTACCAAACATACAGAGCTGTCTGCTGGCAAAGGAGCAAAGATGGATATATCGCCTGTCCAGTCATAAAACAGGCCTCAAAAGATAACATCCCTTGGAACAGCCTCAGAAAACCTTAAAACCACCCTTGAGAGCCTTCCGCTAATAGCAGTACCCCTATAAGCGCACATCTTGACTAGGGTCCCCGAGACCAACTCTAATGGGGGCCTACACAACATTGCAAGACCTGGGGCCCTCATGGCTGTGCATTCACCTACGCACAGCACACAAATGCCCACCTGCCACCCATGACAGCATCACCACCCTCCCAGGCCAGACTAACTATATGCCCTTTTACTCACAATATGCTCTGGGGCTTCTATTCTGCACCCATTGACGGTCCAGGCCTGCCCAGCGACATCATATGGCACTATGCCCCCCACCAACACTGTGCCCTTCTAGCTACCTGCACAGGGATTTTGCCCATTGCGCACTAACCAATATTGCACGAAGGACCATGCTCTTCGTGTTTTTACAATACGACCATTCCAATATGGCCGAAACCTTGCCCGATCTCCCCTCAATTTCAACCGCGCGTGCGCAGTGCGCAGTTATTACCTGCCTTACTTCACTTCCGGATGCCGCATGCGCAATGCCTCCCAGTAGCTCCACGAGCATACCGGCACGTATTCGGCAGGGCGCAGCAGCATAAAAACACCAGCTCCCTGGCATTCTAGACCAGCCGGGACTACGGGAGACCAGAGCAGGTTTAAAGACGGGCTACTCGCCGAGAATAAATAAAGTTGCGCTTTCACCCCCTATTTAGGACACCAGAGCACACATGGACTCCAGTGCTCACCATATCCTTTACCCCCCTTTTCGCCAGATTGGAACATCGGATGAGACCCCTCCCGAGCCTCAAGTGCCTGCCTAAAACCTTAACATAGTGTAAATATTCTTTCCCACTTAAGCGTCGCTAGCCTACCCACTGCTTTTAATCATTTTAACTTTCACAGCGCGCCGCATGCCCACCTGTGTTAAAATTCACCTGTGCCTGTAACTTATTCCAGATAACGCTTGGCACACCCACATGTGTGGCTGCAACCCACACAGTGCGCCACATGACCACCTTCCTAGGTGGCCGCAGCCGGCTCATTAGAGCGTGCAGAGTCTAGATATGGTAATAACCACGTTTACTCTCCACAACGAGCTATGTTACTCACTGGACCTCACACGAAATTCCTCTGCTTCTTTGCCACGATAAGTCAGGGGCGCCCATTATAGGCTGCAAGTTACCATGCTCATGCAGCATGCACCACTTTATCAAGGCAACTTATACAATCACTGTGTTAGTCATCCAGACAATGACTATAGCATCTACGGAAGATTGCATTTTATGTTGCTTAATGTAATATGTCTTGTCCTCTCCCACAGGTTTTTACGAGTGTCCGTAAGTACGTCGACACTTAGACCACACACCTTAGCGCATATGTAGGTATTTCACCTTTTTTCACGTGGCACTCTCCACTTTGCCACTCACTAGCCTCACTTACCTGTCCTGAAGAAAGCCCCTACCATTCCCCTTTTCGCGGGCTGAAACATGTAGACCACTCGCATAGTCAACTAAGGATAATCATTTCCTACTAGTTGCACTACACATTTTTAACCATATCCTGAGCCGCTACTAATGAAGTTTACAGGCAAGGACTCTCCGAGATATTTTTAATTCACGTCACATCACACATCCACACCACACCAGCTCTGCTGTAAACAGGCGTTGTAGCACAACCAGGGGGCGTTGGGACCCCAGTGATGAAGCATGACACCAACCAGGTTGGTGTGTGAGGGGTCTTTTAAACAAACCTAATGGGTCCACTAAGTAACTATAATAGTGATTGTACCATACCAACATAGTGGGTTTGTCCACATTTTTGTTTATCATTACATTGGTGGATTCGGACGCACCCCACTTTTCCCTTGCTCTCTCATTGTTTTCCTATATGCCCTTCATTTAGTACCAATTCCATCAAAGCACTCGAATGGCGCAGGAATCATTTTAATATGCTGGTTCCGGAGGACCTTTTGCACCCCTGCTCAGCAGAGTGGGCCCCTGTCAGTAAGGTGGCCAAGTTCGTCACAGTGTGCCTTAGAAACGAGCTCAGGGCGTGCTTTAGGGTGGAGTGCTCCCACCCCCCTCTCTTCGGGTAAGGTGGCGGTCACTCCGTAGATAATGCCCAAATAGCCAAGTTTTTAGAAATGTAACCCAAAGAAAGGAATAGATAGATCCTGGACTCCCTGCCAGACAAGCTTCTAGATGTCTGTGGCCCAATCACAAAAAATCTGGACCTGGCTGAGGAGGCCAAGACCTCCAATACCCCGCTCTCTACTGAACATGCCTCGGGTTAAGCACAACGTGCCATAATGATTCTAGGGAACGCAAACTGAGCTCTGTCATTCCCTCCACCTAAAGGTTGACCCCAAACTGGGGGATCTCGCTTCCTCAGAGGTAGGCACTGAGGCTCTGGGCTCTTTGGAGAGCCATTTATGAAGGAGTTGGACAAGTTTGTCGCTATGTTCACCTCTCTGGAGAAAGCGCAAGCTTACATTAAGAACATTTTCCACTCAAGAATTTTTCTCAGGCTGGCCCTGGCAGATGGTCTTTGGCCCAGCCGCTCTTACACCCAAGGCGGCCCTCCAAGCTGTTTCAAGAAAGCACAGAACCAGCCCAGACAGAGCGAATTCTTCCAGTCAAGAAGGGGTCACAGAGGTCAGGGCTCCAGAGGGAATTTCCAAGCTAAAACAGGTATTTCCCCCTTCCCCCAAATAAAGGTGGGGGGCAGGCTGTTATTGTTCGTGAACAATTGGGAGCAAACTACTTCAGATGGGGGGCGGAGCTTGCTTTGCTCCAAGATGGCCGCAAGAGCCTAGCACTCCGGAGACCTGACTGCACAATCCTCCAGGAATCGTATGCCGAAAACCCGCAACTGCCACGAAACGAGCACGGCGTGAATGCGGAATGACCAGCGACTAAGGAAATGCAGCTCCAATCCGAAAATTTTTCATTTTAATGCACAAACCAAAGAAGGCACTAGTCACTTGCAACATCACCACTGTCCACATAGATCTGAGAAAAGTACACAGTGTCACATTGAGGTAAAGAGTGCCACTCTTAAGACTCGCATTTATGCAATTTACAGAAAACAGTACACGTGGAACTACATTTCTTATATCACATTATTCTAACTGGCAGGCAGACCAGATATTGCACACGGCCCTCCTTCTGCGGACCGCAGCCCATAATTGGCTTTCCACCAGCCCTATATCCTATAAAACATACAGGGACAGCCTCGGCTAGGATATATCACCTTTTCGGCTGCCATACATCCCTCCGGTCTCACAACTAATTGTCACAACTGACAACATTAGATCCATCCTCGACCGTGGCGAGACAGCAGCCCTGATCCTCCTCGACCTCTCAGCAACATTCAACACCGTATCCCACCAGACTTCACTACATCAGAATTAGAGATAATGCCATCAAGTGGATCACCTCCTTTCTCACATGATGCAGACAGAGAATCCACCTACCGCCCTTCACCTCCGAACCCAAGAGCAACATCTGCACCGTCCCACCTGGATACTCCCTCAGCCCCAACCTCTTCACTGTTAGACATCATCCACACCCACAGACTCAACATCTCATACGCAGACGACACCCATCTAATCCGCTCTCTCTCTCACAGAAGACACCGCCACCACCAGTTTCAACTTCCAGAATGCTATGACCAGAGTTGCCGACTGGATGAGATACAACTCCCTGAAGTACACACAGACAAGATGGAAGTGCATCTTCTTCGGAAGGAACACCTCCCTTGGCCCACTGCACTCAGACCCTCACCTATCCCCACTAACCACGCCAGCAACCTTGGCATCATCCTGGACAATAATCTCACCATGAAGCGCCAGGTCAAAGCAGTAGCCTTCTCCTGCTTCCATACCCTCTGCATGCTTCATAAGATTTGCAGATGGATATCTGTCAGCCCTCGAAACCAGCCAACTGGACAACGGAAATGCATCCTACGCCGGAACCTCCACGTATTTCCTCAAGGGACTACTGACCATACAGAACACCACAGCCAGACTCACCCTCGACCTCAACCTCCCGAAACGAACCAGCATCACCCCCACCTCAGAAGCCTCCACTGCCTCCCCATCCAGTAGAGATCCCAGTCTAAGCTCCTGACTGGCACCTACAAAGGCCCTCCACAACGCCAGACCCTCCTACTTCAACCAGCGCCTGAACTTTCACCAGCCGACCAGACAACCCCGATCCGCCTCCGTTGCCCACATCCCCCGCATCTGGCAGAGAAGCAGTGGAGGTTGTTCTTTCTCCTACCTTGCCGCCTACTCCTGGAACGACCTCCCACTCCACATCCAAACCTCCCCTTCACTCGCCAACTTGTGAAAGGGACTCAGACCTGGCTCTTGAACCAAGACACTCCAATACCTTAGCAACTGGACATCCCTCAGGATGGTATGGCGCACTATATAAATACTGACTGATTGATTGTATGGAAGGTACCTCTGGCGTTCCCCAATATTTAACTCGTCCCACGCCAGCTGCAAATGCACTGCTTAATAGACAACAGTCATATTTATTTACAAGAGTCCAAATTTAATCAAGTAATCCATTTTGATCCATTTTATCCAAATGTATTCCAAACTTCTACAATGCTTTCGCCGTTTGCAACAAAGGCAGCGTGATTCCAAACTCTTTCAAATGCTAAAAAAATGCCCATCCATGCTTTTTTCTATGGCACGTAGAAATTCACGTTTAATCATGGACAGCCTCACTCTTATTCACCCAAAGCATTTCGGGTTCAACAGTCATTCATCTGGGGTAACTAATGTTAAAAAGAGCTTCAATACTCTGCAAAGTTCACTTGAAACTAAAATCTTAACACTATGTGAGACATGATCCCTGGAATAATTGTCACCCAGACATGCTATTGATGGAGCGGGGTTTTGCAAAAAGAAATCCGCTTGGATTAAGTAACCCCTGTAATATGTACTAATTTTAAGTAGTAAGTATATTAACATGCAATCACACATCACACGTGGGAGATTTGCTTTGCAATATGCACAAAATCATAATACTTAAATAATCGGAAAAAGTACTAACATTGTGTATACGTTTTGCATGGCAAATTGCATGTATATGTAGTAAAAGCATTTTGTGTGTTGCTTTGTCATAAAAATTAATGCCGCTTTCCTACTTATGCTAGGCTAACTATTTACATGAACTAGAGATAAGGTAGGTGGTTAACAGTGAAAATGTCATTATCACATTATTAATATATGTCTGCTTTCTGTTCTTTTAGTAAAAGGACGAGTCTCCATTTTGTGTTAAGTTAGCTGAACTGTAATGAGTGAAACTTGCAGCGCACACAAACCACGTGACTGAGTGGCTCGAATGCTGAACAAGCTGAAAGAGAGTAGCAAGGTGAAGGACATGACACTTGACGTGTAGCCAGCTCCAGTGTCTTAGTGTGAAATTTTACAAAAGGTTAATTGTATAAACATTTGTCCTTAATTTGGTACATTAACCTCATGATAGAACAGGGATGTATGCTGAATATGTGGGAACGGAAATTAAAACAATGGAATAGTCAAAGAGGTGTGATCTAATGGTAGGGTGACCATCCGCCCCTCGTTTACTACCAATCCCGTAGCTAGAATGGGTGACCTTAGCAACTTTAGTGGGATGGACATGTATAAGGGTATAAAGAATAGGTGATTTAGGGGTGGATTGTGAGGGTGGCAGATGCGGCTGCTGCTTTAGGAGTGGAGAGAGAGAGGGCGCGCTGCTTATTATGGGGCTGCAGAGAGGCCTAGCTGTTCCAGTCCTATCCTTGTCCTGATCTTAAATTCCTTACTCTCTGTCTGGGGGATCCCTGCCCCTTCTTAGGCCTGGGTGGTGGTTTTCCTCGTTCATATTCTTTGGGATGGTATCTTTGATAACAAGTTTTTATCTTTGTACTTTTGTCTCTTCATCTATCCCCTCCATGCAACATATGTTTCTTGAGACTGATTATTTGCCAACTGTTTTGAGAGGGTATTTTCTCTCATGAGGTATTTTAAGATGTAATGCTTTTGATTTAGATAAAATGTAACAATTTGCAAACGAAGAGTCTGTGGTTATTTTAGTCGGTCTATGATTTGAATAACTGTTGCCTTCCATTTTTCAACTAATTGGTCCATCGACCAAGAAGATGGAAATTTGAACGAAAATGTTTATTGTGAAATTGTGAACTGCCAAAATATTGAACAGCTGAGTATGAATTGATAAGGAATTTGCAAACTTGACACCAGCGACTTTGGGTGTATGTGTATGGGCCAAAGTAAACGAAGTAATTGAATGTTTGTCCCTGTCCAAATTATTGGGTTGCCCCTGGATCACTATAAATCCTTGAATCACTAAATCTGTGTTCAATAAACTCCAACCATTACCGTGAAGGATTATACCAACAACATGTTAATTCCCTCAAGAAAAGAATAGAATAATACTCCATAAACAAAGTGCTCCCTGTGCTCTTATGAATTAAAACTCTTTCCACAGAACCAAACCTCCACCCAATAGTAAACTCGTAACGAAACCATGTAGGACGTGAATTCAACCTTAATGGTCCTATTAAAAGCACAGCAGGTGAAACAAATCTATTTAAACATCCAATGATGGTTTAACTCACTCGACAGTGAATACCATTTCAAACAGAGAACGCCTCAAAAGAATTAGACAAAACCCACCCCTCCACATTATCTTGTGCTACATGCTACTACGTGAAAATTAAAACCATGTCCATAACCATCTGAATTTCTCTTTAATGTGAAGGTAATGAAATAAAAATGAAATTAAGCAATGCTTAAAACAAACCTGTATTCAAATAATATCAATAGTAAATGATAATAATACAAAATTACTGCAAATTATATTTAAAAACATCCTTTGTAGAGTTCATTTCAGTGTTCTTTACTGACAAAGTGGGCTCCCTCTCATGAACTTCATGTTTCCATGCAATCTTTGAAATTATATTGTATCTCTTTACTTCATTTTTAAATGAACTTTGTGGTTCAGGGGTGCAACCGATCGGAGGGACAGTTCAATTCAATATCAAAACACATTCGGTGTTTCTGGGTGCAATATTTAGCCATATCTCTTTTGGCCACCACTAAGCCCAGGGTACTGAAAAAGAAGTTTAAAGAGTGGAATATCAACATCATTTGAAATCCCCAATAAAACAAATCCTGGGTCGAGCCAGTGACGTAACGAAACTTGAGGGGGCCCTCCAGCAGGATATGTGCAAGGGGCTCCTCCGGTTGACCTCTGCATGTAGGACTTCCACAGGGTACATGTCTTGGGGGGGGTAGGCAAAAGGTCTGCCTACTCCACTGTCTGCAGGTCTGCTTCCGAGGCTGTCTGTTCAAGGGTTGTGGTCTGTGGGTTCACGTGACAGAGTATGCCCTTCGAGTCTCTCTCCGTCAATTCCTCTCTATCACTCACTCTCTTCTGTTTGTGTCTCCATCACACAATATCCTGTTTCTCTCCATCACTCATTCTCCATCACTCACTCTCCTCCTTGTGTGCCTCAATCACACAATAAAATTATACGAAATGGGGTGACCCTGTGTCCCTCAGGACCTGGGTAAGTATATAAATAAAATAAGAATGGTTCTGTCGGGTAGAGCAAACATGAGTAAGGGATGCTTTTAATGCTATCTGAAAATTAGGTCCTCTGACACACAGCAATAATACTTAATGAATAAGGCATGGAGAAACCAATTGCTTGGACAAGAAGATTTATATCAGAATTACTTCATTCAATGATATATACAATACAATAATGTGGACTGTCAAGATCAATACAAAACAGGGGGGGGTGACAAGTGTGCAAGGTGCTTAAGTGGTGAACATTATATACAGTGCAGTCATTTACATATGTACAAGTGGTAATGAGGGTAGGCCAGATGGCTATTTTCAAACCAAAGATTTCTATCTATTCAAGTACAGAATCCTGGTGATGCTGGACCTAGAGTAAAGCGTCGACGTTTCGAACCCAAGGTGGTCACGGCAGGTCTTTCTCAAGACAGGTGGGGTAGTAGTTGTTAGGAAGACAGTCTGAAAATAAAATGGAAATTGTGTGCCAAAGAGGAGCTAGGTGCGTTTGTGCAGAAAATTGCACCTGTAGGGTTACTGAATCACTCACACTACTGGAGGCCAGGTTCTCTCAGCCTGGAGAAGTAGACAAACAGGCACAATGGCCCAGTATCTGTGGAGGAGGAACATTCTTAAATTAGTTGCTATAGCTAGATAATACTAGAGTAGCCGAGTGAATTAGAAGCTACGTGACTAATGAGGGCGATGTTGGCCAAAGTTCGCAGAGACTAGCCGAGTGAATTTAGAAGTAAGTGAATAATGAGGGCGATGTGAGTGTCGTCCGCATGCCGTCACAACTCTAAATGCCTGGTGCTATTAATGTGTGAAGCCCGAGGCGTGGTGTATTCAAGGCTAACACTGTATTTAAAAGCGGGGCAAGCCAAGACTTCCAGACAATGTGTCGGGGTGAAACGTGGAGCGAGTGAGAAAGCCGCGTGAAAAGTTCAAATAAAGGAAGCCGCCAATAGTGTAAGAAAACAGTAGCGGGCATTGAGGATGTAAACTTTCCGGAAGCGAGATACGGTTACCGCTAGTTAAAAAGTGCCACGTTGTGATATTAAAATGTGGGCGAGTGAGGATGGGGGCTTTTTGCCGGAATCATGACATTGTGTGGCAGTTAACGTTAATACAGTAACCGTGGTGCAGTGAGTTAAAATGGCTGAGATCTGGCACTCGGTACCATGCGGCCAGAGACGCATCGTGTAAAGGTGGTGGGGGGTGGTAGAGCAGCCCGCCTCCCCCAGGTATTGCCTACCTTAAATTGCGTAATGAATCAGGATTTGCGGAAGGAGGGCCGAAGTCCTATCCAGGTCCTGCTTGAAGTCAGGGTGGAGGCCAGTGCTGTATGCCGGGTTAAATCATGTTTCTAATGTTGCCGCGTGCACGTTGAAAGCCTGGCTTGGTTGCTAAGCAACCACGTCCTGCACTGTAACACGAAGGCGGCGTGAGCTCGTCATGATGTGACGAAGAGAGCGGTTCTCGGAGAGTGATTGGCATAGAAGGTTTCCTAACTGCAGTGCTAAGGTCATGTCACCATGGCGCTTTGAAAGAATTGGCATAAATGGGTGTAAATAATCAACGGGCTTAAGGTTGCTTATTACATTTAAGATGTATAGCAATATATGGATACCAGAGAGTGTTAGAAGGTTGTGCGTCTGCGTCACTTTCTAACTGCAGTACTACGGTCATATTAACATGGCGCAATGAATGAATTAGCACAAGCAAGTGTGTAAATAATCAACGGGCTTACAATAGCTCATTACATTCAGGGTGTATAACAATATATGGACAACAGAGATTGTGAATAGTCCATTTGGTTACATCAGGTCACATGTTGAACGACTAGGTGGATTAAAGCAATTACAGATATTCAATTGCTTCTCTGAACACATAATTAGCGACTTTATGTATTAAAGCAAGATGAACATTCTGGATGATTAAACCAGGTCGAATTGGCTGCAAATCAAATGTACCCATTAGTGCACGAGTACGAATATGAATAAGTAAGAACGCATAGTTAAACAAATTAACACAGTAGTGCACGAGTATGAAAAAGAAAGAACACATAGTGATAACATTAACATCCATCTTGGCAGATAATAAGGCGATGGCTGTTGCGACATGTGAGTCTATTCATAAGAGTACATTTAAGGCTTAGGTAAAAGCAATGCGATTGAACCATATGATCGGGGATCAAGGCCCTAGTTGGTGCGGTGAGTTATGGTGATAGCCATGTGATATTATAGTGGACCAGCCATGTGATATTATAGTGGACCCATCTGTTTAGCTATCTCCTCATGTTCATTCAGCCCGCTAGCGACTGAATTCAAGTTGTGTATCCACTTGCACTCTTTTCTGTTGAGAGCTGTTGTAAGTGAACCACCTCATGGGCTGACAGATTTTTTCCACCACCCTACATCTCAGACTTTCTGGTGTGGGATTGTGGGTGAGGAAATGTTCCACCAATGGCGCTCCCTCTGTTTTACATCTAATCATTCTCATGTGCTTCAAGATTCTCATTCTGACCTTTTGGGTGGTCTGACCAATGTATGGGATGTCACAGGGGCATAAAATGATGTATATGACATTCACGGTATTGCAGTTCCTTAAGGATGGTAATTCGTAAGTTCTTTCGTTGTGCACAAGGGTCTGGTCTTCCATGCACAGGAGGCAGGCTTTACACGTGCCACCTTTGAAATGTCCCATTATGGGTGGCAGTCCAAGTAGGTCACATAGGTCTGGCTGTTTAGGAGGTTCTAGGTAGGCCTTGACAACATGGTCTTTTACAATCCTTCCTCTTTTGAACGCGAATAGTGGATTCTCTTCCGTCTGTAGGTCAGAGGCAACCCGGTTCCAATATTTCAAGATGATTTTCTTAATGCTGTTACTTTTTTAGTTGAATGTCGTGACGCACACTATGTTTTTGGTAGCTGCAGTCTTCTCCTTTGGAGTGAGCAGTTGCTCCCTGGGGCAATGCCAAGCCCTTTTCTTGGCACGTTTGAGCAAACCCAGCGAGTACCTAAGGTCCCGCAGGCGTTTGGTAAGCTCATCCGTTTATCTGAAGAAATCTACCCTTCTGGTACAGTTTCGTCTCATTCTTAGATATTGCCCGTAGGGCAGGTTGTCACATAGGTTGCGTGGATGATGGGATTAGTATTTCAACAGTGTGTTCCTTTCGGTGGGCTTCCTGTAGAGGTCACAGTAGAGCAAGACATTCTCCACTTTGAAGGTGATATCTAAAAAGTCTATGTTTAAGCAATTGTAGTTCATTATGAACTGTATGGCAACACTTCTTTCGTTGAGCCATTTGAAGAATTTGTGTAGCCGGTGATCAGTGCCTGTCCAGATCATTACCACATCGTCTATGTATCTTTTCCAGACTTCTATGCAGTCGATGAATGGGTTGGCATGTGAATATAAATGTTCATCCTCGTAGTGGGCCATGTAGATGTTAGCCAAGCTAGGTGCATAGGTTGCGCCCATAGCTACTTCTTTACATTGAAAAACAAGCATTTACAATGCAATGGTCTCAGCATTATTAAAGGTAGAGCTATTGGCATTGCTCATGACATTTTTTTCCTCATTTTTAAAAAAAAAACATAAATAAATGGTATTGTCATTGACAATGGCAATAGGTGAGCATTAGAGAGTAGTAGAGAGTATTTGCAGACACAGACACACACAGACAGAGCCGCGCACACACACACAGACAGAGCCGCGCACACACACACACACAGACAGAGCCGCGCACACACACACAGACAGAGCCGCGCACACACACACACAGACAGAGCCGCGCACACACACACACAGACAGAGCCGCGCACACACACACACACAGACAGAGCCGCGCACACACACACAGACAGAGCCGCGCACACACACACAGACAGAGCCGCGCACACACACAGACAGAGCCACGCACACACACAGACAGAGCCACGCACACACACAGACAGAGCCACGCACACACACACAGACAGAGCCACGCACACACACACAGACAGAGCCACGCACACACACACAGACAGAGCCACGCACACACACACAGACAGAGCCACGCACACAGACAGACAGAGCCACGCACACAGACTGTTAAAAGGATGGTGATGCACTCAGAGACATAGTCCATATTTGGGTTAGGCAGAGAACCGTATTTAAGTGCCCCCCCACCCCGTGTCACATCCCAAGAATTGCCTGGTACTTATGGAAGCATGTGATTTAATCTTGACATGGACTGTGTATATGCATGATTCTACTGCGCTTCGAGCTGCCCTGAGGTACTTTGCAATCTAATAGCGGGCCACGCCTGTATTTGTTGTATGGCTGCCCATCCGAGCTAGCGGCCACGCGCATGAGTTTAAATCCCTACAAACGACCTGAAAGCAGTCATAATACCGCAGTGTGAAACAAATAAGCAGCAGACATCGCGCTAATTCATTACATTACCTAACGTTAAAACGTACCATTCTACAAGCAATACGGCATGGTGTCCCTGTTTAACATCAGCAAGCGTGTGCTTTTTATGAGGGCGAAATGCAGCATGAAACAAATTTTTTGGAGGTGGAACTTCCTGTTATGCCATGTCAAAAAGTTAAGTCTAGGCGCCAGCAAGCCCACCCTCCTTTAGCATATAAAAAAAAAAAAAGTACTGATTTTTAAAACAAGCACTGGAAAAATCAATCTGCTTGGTTTGCCTTTTCAGTCCTGACGAAAATGTTTAATTATAAAAAGAAAAACATGCTACAGCCAAGTCTGATGGCTTAGTGAACCAATGCCTCCACTGCTGAGGCCTGTGTTTGACCTCATGGGTTCGAATCCTAGAGGGTCCACTCCTCCTTTCATTCATCTGAGGTGATAAAATGAGTACCATTGAATTAGGTAACAATAAGCATCTGTTATTCAGCTTTAATATACCTTCTGGGTGAACGTGCGCTTTACAAAAACATGTTACGATAAAAAAATAATTGCTTTCTATATACCATGCGTCTATGAGGTAAATAATTTATCGTGTCAGGTTCAGGTTTTAAAGTCTTTATTTCGATTCATAAAAAATCATAAAAGACAGACATTGACAAACATTGCTTAATTTAAAAATACATAACTTTAAATTCATAAAACTAGTATTAAATAACAAAAAAAAGACAAACCTGAGGAGAAAATTACTAAGATTAAGCTCATGAATAAAAAAACGGAAGAGTTTACAGTTAGATTCCAACAGTTTTCGATAGCATGAGCAGAAATTAACAGCCTGTTTTGGTAGAGCTCGGTACATCATGGAGGAGCATTTGCATGGTCAGTACAGTAGTTATACTATGGTTTCGACCTTAATGTCCAAGCCCATCCCAGGTATTTAGCCAGGCACACTGAAATGAACTCAGAGGTGTTAGTTGTTAATACACGAATAGCCTCTTCGGATTTTCTTATGGGCATGCGCTGGAACAATGGCTTTAACCATTTGGCTCTAGGTACTAGATATCTAGGGCAAGCAAACAAGAAATGTCCTATTGTTTCCTTGTGGCCAGGGCACCATCTACAATGGTCCATAGTACTCGTTTTCCAACCTTTAGTGAATACATTCACCGGCAATGCACCCACCCGAAACTGATGGTAGAGTTTCCTGTCCAGTGTTTTGGAGATTGAATCCCAATAGAGTTCACGGGACAAGTCCAACTTAAATGACAGGAACCTACCCGTGAGATTGGTGGAGCTTGAGGCATTGACTCTAGTCTGGCGAATCGTGGCCCAGTACAGTTCCTTGAAAACTAATTTAGATGGAAAAGTGCTGGTGGAGGGGGTTATCCAAAGTTGCTCTAGCCCCATATCCGTCAGGATAGATTTTACCATTTTAAACCATTTAATTTTTCCTGAACCCCCAAGTGACCTAACTTCAGCTACCTCATTAGCAAATAGGGTAAGTTCAGGGGTTGTCCACAAGCGCCTCCAAAAAGCAACCAATCTAAATCTAGCCATCTCGTTAATCGGGGGGCAACCCATGTCCAAGCAGAGAGGGGTGGAAGGGGTCGACTGTGGCAAACCCACTAGGTTACGCAGGAATTTGCATTGTATTTTAAACAAACCCATCAGATCCATATAACCCCACAAATCTGCACCATATAAAATTGCTGGGTTAATTTTGGCATCATAGATCTTGAGAACCGGACAAACCCGCTTGGTGATAGATCTTTTTTGTTCACTTAATAGACAGCCGGTAAGGCGGGCAAGCTTTAGGTGTTGTGCTTCGACTTGTGCTTTCCATCCCAGACGGCTGTCTAGGGTGACCCCTAGATATACCATATTCTCCACTTGATCCAGTTTAACACCACCCATATTAACTGTGCACCGGACAGGGCGATTCTTTGTTAGTACCATAAGCTTGG
Source organism: Lissotriton helveticus (assembly GCF_964261635.1). Classification (NCBI taxonomy): domain Eukaryota; kingdom Metazoa; phylum Chordata; class Amphibia; order Caudata; family Salamandridae; genus Lissotriton; species Lissotriton helveticus. The sequence goes on along the minus strand of NC_136058.1, from coordinate 142,970,318 downwards.
TTTTCCCGACGTTCACCTTGAGGTCGCTGATGACACAAAACTCCCCAAACCGGTCCAACGCCCGCTGTAAGCCAGAGCGTGTCCGGGAAAGGAGAAGGGTGTCATCAGCGAAGATGAGCATCGGGAATCGCTGTCGTGCTAGCATCGGGGCGTCCGTTGGGGTATCCTTAAAAAATTTGACCACTTGGTCAATAAACAATAAAAAAAGGGTTGGTGCCAGAACACACCCCTGGCGGACGCCTCGGGTTACTGGGAAGTGTTCCGTCACTTGCCCCTGGCCACCCCATCTCACCCTCGCAAAATTGTCTTCATGCAATTTAATTATTAAAACTAATAACTCCTCGGGCATTCCCAAACTCCTCAAGACTCCCCACAGTTTATCCCTCGGGACTAGATCGAACGCGGACTTCAGATCGAGAAACGCTGCGTAGATTGTGCCACCGCCAAGCTGGACCACCTTCCAGTAGATCAGACAAAATCTGAACACCTGGTCAATGGTACTCGTTCCCGATCTGAAGCCCGCCTGCATTGGAGATAGTATGTCCTCTAGTTCGATCCATCCTTGGACCCTACCTAAGATCATACGTGCAATGAGTTTCTGGGTTGTATCAATGAGGCTAATCGGGCGATAGTTGCCAGGAATTGACCTACTGCCCTTTTTGTAGATGGGTAATATCTCAGCCCCCTTCCAGGATTTTGGTATACTTGCACCAGCGGCTATTGAATTAGCCACTTTAGTAAGGTAGGGTATCCATAGGGCGGGGTTGGTTTTAAACAGGTCGGCTGGTATAAGATCCATGCCCGGTGCTTTCCCTCGCATTGTAAGACCTATAGCCAGCTCGACCTCTTTTTCCGAAAAGGTAATAATCCTAGTTTGCAAGGGTGGCTGGGATATCGTCGCCGTGATGCTGGGGGGGTTGGGGTTCTCGGCACAAAACTGGGTCGAATAAAATGTTACCCATTCCACAGGGGACACATGGTTCACAGGGATGCGTGCATCCGGATCTTTCCCCCACTTAACTATTTCCCAAAACTTAATGGGGTTATTTGAAGTGGTAACCTCCAATAAATCAGACCAATGCTTATCCTCCCACACCCGCTTAGCTTCCCACTGCGTTTTCCTATAATTTACTCTAGCTTCTTTCACTGAGATCATAACTCTGGACTTAACTGCCCTGATAAGTTTGGTGTGGGCTTCCCTACATTTATTGTTATACCATTTCTTGGGACAGATCGGTATTTTGGGGTTTGCCTGGGGCCGTGGTTTTGAAAGCAGAGATTTGAGGTCAGCAAAACAACGATTGTGGAGGTTTATAATATTGTTAGCCATTTCGGGATTGTCCCCCTGAAGATCATATGCCAGCATCTCACTATATGTGTTGCTGATTTTTATGTTTACCTTATCCCTTAAAGTAATATCCTCCACAATTTCGGACCATTTTAGTCTCTTCCTATCATTGGTTAGGAAGGCATCCCCAGTCTGTGAAGTGCCAGGGTTCTCAGATCTCACTAAACCTGGTAAATTTAGTTTTAAGGACAAGGGGTTGTGGTCACTTTCTGGGCGGGGGAGAACTACCATGTCCATCATCAGGGGCCAGTCTCCTAATTTTAATAGGATATAATCGATACGGCTTTTTCTTAACCCGTTATCGAATGTAAAATTTGCTTCCTGGTCTGATTTGGCGCGGCCATTGACAGCCCGAAAGCCCCTATTGAGGCAAAGAGCCGTCCAATTTACTGCTGCCTCAGTGGCAGTTACTGGTTTACAGGGCAACAGTTCAGGAATACCCCATACTGCATCCTCCGCGTAGCCCCAACTGTCCCCTGAGTCAAGCAATGGCTCGAAGGTGCAGTTTAGGTCTCCAGCTAGGAGGGTTACAAGATCACTATCAAAATCGTCTAGAATGGGATCCAATGTTTCCAACAGGAGAGGGGAGCGGCCTCCTGGCAAGCCTCGGGCATATACGTTAATCAAGATCATATCCCGACAACCAGTCTTACTCAACTTAATGATAAGGAGGTCAGGGTTGTGTACTGTTATTTCTGTGGAGTGAAATCCCAGGGATTGTTTCACCCAGATCAGTAAACCCCCAGAAGCTCTCCCTTTCGGACCTCTAATTGCAGGTTTAAAAAAGTTGATATATCCCTGTCTAAATGTTGGTTCAGTTGCCCAGGTTTCCTGGAGTAGGATAAAGTCATATCTATCTATAAACTCCAGCCAGTCATCTGAATGAATACGACTTTTAACCCCCGCAACATTCCAGGAGACAATGGTGAGTAGTTCTGGGGCATGGGCCACGAGGGGTACCACCAGGTCCAGGGCTACTAAAGCATCCGGACTATTCTCAGCATCCCACCCATTTGTGGTACACCCAGGGGTGCTCCGAATTTTCCCTGTCTTCCGGGAGACTTCTACATCCCTTAAAGGTAATATGGTAGTACTTGCTGTTATTGGAGCCCCCATTCGCTCTTCCTCTACAATTACAAATTGCGAAGGCTTGTTACACGGCCTAGCTGGCAGAGACCCAGGATTTACTATGTGGTCAATTATGCAAGACCGAGAGTTGAGTCAATCATTGGCCTCAAGATCAGATAATGGGCCAAATTGATTGAAAAGAAATGGGAAGAGCGTGGGCTGGGGAGTCCTCGTGTCATGATTCAATTTACTTTTAAGACATAAAACTGCCCCTCACGCATTATAGTGCATCACCACGTCAGCGCCACTTTAAATCTCGGTCCTGTCTGGCGCTTCGATTTTTCAGGGACTGTTGTGGCCTTTGTGACTTCATTCTAATCCTAATCCGCAAAGTTGCTGAACTGGGTGTTTTCGTGTGCGAGACCAAAAATACCACATAAATCTTAAGGCAGGGAAGTAAAATAGAACAGGAAGCGGCAAGGGGCCGGGATTGGGCACGGTCGGAGTAGCGTGGGCAGATGGCGCGAGGCGCGCCTGGAAACATGAAACCACAATGGCTTAAAACGAAGCGAGTTCTCGTTGAGGAATGGAATTAGACTCCGGCTGCAGGTGCGCACGAGGACCAGGCGGCTTCCGTAAGAGGGTGTTGAGCGTCGCAGCTGACAGCCCGCCACACTGGCTCGGTATCTGCGTCCAAGCCGGCGGGACAGACATCTGTTTGCATCTGGCGCGGCGCAGTGTGCGTTCGGCGGAGGGGCTGAGCCCGCTAGTTTGAAGATTGTAATTCTGCTGGAAATGTCAAAAAACAACCCAATTTATGCTTTTGGTGTGATTTCTTAGCAAATTATCTCTGGCTGACTCATTCAGACACCCACGGAGTAGCCTGGGTAAACAACTGGTAATTGGATGTACACTGGGCCGCCATGACCCTGTACCGAAGACGGAGGGGAGGGCGCCGAGCTCGTGGCGTCTCAGAGCTCCTACCGCGTCACACCTGACCATAACTTCTTGTCTTTTATTTTAAAAGTTTCCAGAATTTAAACATTGTTTGCTGATGGGTAATAACATGACGGGTACCCTTGGCAGGATCCGATATCAGTATGCCCACAGTGGTATTAACAAGGTTTGTGCAGAAAATGCCCCCGGAATCCCGCCGCGGCCGCACCGGAAGTCAGGCAAGGTCGCCTGTGACGGGGGCGGGGCCGCGTCCGGACAGGAAGAGGAGGCAGGCGGAGTCAATGCGTCTCGCGGCCCGGGGCTCCTGTGAGCGGTGGAGAGCCCCGGGGCCGCGCCAGCAGGAGGTTGCGCGCCGCGTGCTGAGAGCAGAGTCCCCCGAGATTGGCCAGGTAAGTTCAAAAGGGCTGGGGGGGCTTGGTGCACTCGTGTGTGTGTGTGTGTGTGTGTGTATGTGTGTATGCTCGTGTGTGTATGTATGTGTGCAACGGTGACGGCGGAGGGGGAGGGGGGCCTAGGTGCACTTGTGTGTGTGTATGTGTGGGGGGGTGTGTCTCTGTATGTATGTGCGTGCATGGGCGCTTGTGTGTGTGTCTGTGTATGCGCGCATGCGTGTGTGGTGTTTCGAGCTTCCCAGGAGACAGCGCCTGGCCACAGATCGCGTTCGCGTGTGCGTGGCAGTTTCAAATCGCCATGCGCATGGCCAGGATTGTCTCCTGGGAAGCAGACACGGCAGCAATAGGTTCTCGGCGAGAACGCGCTTCCGCGCGCTTAGCCGAGACCTAAAGAATTGTTTCTTGAATATAAAATAGTTATTTGTCATGATGATTTCTAGGAGTTGGACCAAAAAATGTGTAGGTATCCAGTGAGGTGCCGGACGCTTGTCAAATGTGGTGCCTACTTCATCTATCGCCTGGGTTTGGGGAATTGATGTGTAAAGTGATGATGCGTCCAATGTGACGAGGAACTGAGTGTTGGTATTGAACGTTTGGTCGTCTAGCAATTGTATAAAATTCATAGAATCTCGCACATATGACTTTGTTTCTTGGACCAAGGGCTATAAGAAGTGATCGATGAATTGATTGGCAGGTTCGAGTACTGAACCGCACCCCGATATGATGGGTCTCCCAAGCGGTTTTACAAGCCTTTTGTGCACCTTTGGTAAGGTATATATGGTGGGTATTCTGAGATCCTTGTTGATCAGGAACTCTTTCTCTGGTGAACTCAAGAAACCTTCACATACTCCAGCTCCTGCCAATGTTTCAATGAGGGCTCTGATGTCCATTGTGGGGTCTCTTGGTGTTGTGCGATAGCTTTCCTGTATTTGTAGTTGCTGCTCAATTTCTTCAATAAAGTCTGTTGTATTTTGTACCACCATTGCACCACCCTTGTTGGCAGCCTGTATGATGATGGAGTTGTTCTCACTCAAGTCTTTTCATGCTTGTTTTTCCTCTTTGGTGACATTGTACCTGATGTATTGTCTTTCGTCAAGTGATTCCATCAACTCCTGCATGACGATTTGTTCAAAAGCCAGGATACGTTGACTCATGCAATAGGTACCTGGCGTGAAGGTGGAAGCTGGCTTAAAAGGTGTAGCAATATCTCTAATATACATATACTTACCTCCTTTATGTATCTATATATTTTCTATGTAATTATGGATCTATATATTTATCACTTTCTTCTAATTTAGCATTTCCAATGCACTACCCTTTTACTCAGCCTATACTTCACTCAATATATCTTCTAGCCCAACCTTCTGACTCATCTCAAACTTCTTCTACTACTCCTTCCAATGCACTACCCTATCTCTCATCCTATACATCTATCAATATATCCTCTACATCCACTCTCTCATTTATCTCAAACTCCATACCACTAATATGATTGCCAAAATAAACCTATCTAGACTCTCTCCTACTCTACCCCTCCTTCCATCATCTGACACCTCTTTTACTATGCTGATCCCCTAAAACCAACATTTCTAAACTCTTTCCTCTGAGTCCTCCCCTCCAAAACTCCTTTTTTCTCATCCTAAAGCCTCCTCCTATTGCTAAGACCTAAAAAATTTAAAAAATCTTTCACTCTTTTATCCCTCCACTATCCTTTTCAATCGAAATTAATAGACTAACATGTTCACTTCTCAGATTCCATATTAAACTATACTAATATACTACCCAAATAACTGAATAACATATCCACCACTGAAATTACTTCATATTTCACCATATTAATTCACAACTAATCCTTTCTAGGCTTCCTGAAAAGCGTGCGTCAACAAGCGCTATATAAATACAAACCTTTGTCCTCCTCTATCCTTCTGCTATCATTCCAAATCCAAATAACTGACTAACCTATCCACCACTTAAAATGTACTTGCATGTTTCACTATACTAATTCAACACTAATCCTCTATGGGCCACGGAGTAGCGTGCTACTCGCTGAAACAGCGCTTCGACGCCTCGTCAGGGGTGGTAAGCGCTATATAAATGCATTTACAATACTTCCTGAAATTACTGGGGGCATGTTGGCAGTTTTATTGACACTTTTACATAGAAATCATACAAAGTAAAAAAAAATAATATTCGAATTCATTGTGGAGCGCAAATTTGTCACACAGTTTGTATCCTTGGCCAAAACGAAACCTAATGTTTAAAAATCTGACAGACAGTACACCAGCCCCACTTGGACACAAAAATGTCCTTTGATATTTAAAGAGCAAGATCAGGAAAACACAAATAAAAGCCATAGAACGTATATGAGCAAAAACCATACAGCCTATCAATGTAGAAACCGCTGCCCCTGTGTGATGCAGACCCACAACAAGTCAAATAATCTGTAAAACAGAATGGTAAGGGTAAAATTCTCACCAAATACTGTACTGGAAGAAATTTACTTTCTACCAGTAGCAAACAATTATTAGGTTTTGGATACAACTGGGATCATCTGCGCTACAATAATGTGGTAAACAGATACAAAAGGTAGCTTTTTCCAGTTGGTTTCAATATGATATTTTTAAAACAAACAGGCAGCAATTGCCCTTCCTTGAGAAGTAACGAAAGTATTTTGACAACTGCAGCAAACACATTAAGATCTGAGCCTCTTAAAATTAATCTTCAAGCTATTTTTTTCAGCAGAAAAGTGTCTTAAGACAGAGAGCTGTGCAAGTGCCTCACCATCAAAACAAGTTAAAAAAAATGTCAATTGCTTAACATCTAGTCAGGTGCATTGTTTTTTCTTTCGCAGAAATTAAACATCCCATGGTGATACACAGCCAATGCTCATTAACAGACTTATCTTTCTGCCCACATCCGCTTAACTAACGAAATTGTACAAAATCATAATAAACCAATTATATATATTTTTTTTTTAAACACACGACTGCACCGTGACGCCCAGGAATGAACAAGGTTGCCATTCAGTGTGATAATGTTGGCATGACTCGTGTCCAACTAGGATAAACTGCAAAGACACCATCTTTGGTAAAGCACATTAAAGTACAAAAATAAAATAAAAAATGAACAAGTTGTACAAAAAGATACATTTAGGTTAGTAGACTTCGACAAGTCGATAACTACAGTGGGTTGTATTTCACATTTTTCTAAAACAATTCTCAAGCACAGCTAGACTATTAAGGGTTTCATAGGACTTTAACCTATGTTCTGACCCGACGCCACAAGTATTTTCAGCAAGCATCCTTATACACGATTTAAAACAGCTTTAGCATTTCTCACATCAAATTATAAAGCAGTACAGTTATCAATGAACGCACAAAACAAAACGTTATTGACATAACACTATGTGGCATATGTAAAACAAATCACTCAACTACAAACCACAAGTCTTAGGACAATGCACTCATGATTCACACTGAAGACAACTCACTACAAAAAAAAGCCCTTTCGATACTCACATAATGCAAATTCCGATACCATGTAATTCAACTTTCAACCACCTGTTGGTGGTATCAGCATTAATCCAACAGATTTAATCAATTCTGACAATTTTTTAGGTGCAACCTCTCAATTAAATTTCAAAACAAAAGTCTTATTTTTATTCTAGTTCTATCCTATCATTGAGTGCATTTCTCCGTCAAAATTTAGCCAATGCTTTATCAACAGAGTTCAAAGAGTTGATGCGCAGAATCGAGGTTGGGAGTGTACCACAGAATGGGAGGCCCTAGAATAAGAATAGCATTCTTTGCAAGACAACATTTAAATCAAAACCATAAAGGATTATTTAAAATAAAGAATCACTATAGAATTGAAAAAGTTAGGAAGTCAGATTCAATTCAGCATCAATAATGCAGCATAAATCTACTCGGTTCACAAGTCAAAGGAGATTTTAAATATGAAAATCGGTAAAAGGACCAACTTTTACTCTGCCTCAGAGGAAAGTGTCGAAATATCGCAGACTGAATACACAGACAGACTTAAGTGTAGACTGTTCAGATAGAAAAGCAAGAAAATTCTGAGTATAAAGTCGGATAACAGTCTGACGTAAGGGCTGCTTGTTTGAAAGGCAATGAAAAGTCTGATACACATCCCAGAACGGGCACATTTCATAGGATTCAGACAGTGCATAGAAACGCATATTGGGCATGGTGAGATAGGGCTGAACTAACAAGGATAAATGACATGAATCAATGAACATTGTAGAAAAAGTGCTATGTAAAAAAAATACTTTCAGAAAACACTTACATTACGAATAATTATTGAACAAAAAATAAGGGTATAAAGAGGCAGGCCAACCATAATTTGGTGACCCCGTCTGATAATACCCTGCATCCATCTCCAGGGATACCATGCTGGGTCACCAATATGGTGGCTGATCTTCAGGCAAGCCTGGAGCAAACTATTGCTTCCCATATAAAACCTCTGGTGTCGAAACTGGATAGAATAACCTCCATCTTAAACAATAGGGTGGTAGGGACAACAAAGTCAACAAATCCCCACGGTAATCTGGTACCCTCTGCATCTGGTGGTACGTCCACAAAGGCCCCTTGTTCTGAAGTAGTTAAGCCTAATATCCCAGTAGTGTTGAACAAAAATCTAGGGATTGCAACAACTACCCCCAAGCCTGTAAACCCAGTACCACCCCCCACACCAACCACCAATACACTAGGTCATACCTCTCTGCCTGCAGTTGAACCCTACTGGCAAATTTAGACCACATTCTAAGGAGGGTAAAAATCTGGGAACAACTAGTATACCATCCCTAGTGAGGTCTGCTTTGCCTAAGGCAGTCTCTTGTCAATTGCAGCCAATAAATGTGTCCCCGGAAGCACAACCATATGTGGTTGCCTTAGTGGGTGTCCCGGCCCTCAGTGAGGGGAAAAGAGAACATGAGATAGACTTATATAATAAGTGTATTCAGTGGTTGAGTTTAAACAGACCTTTACCTCCCAATATCTCGGGTGAAATACTGGCGGTGAGAAGAAGAGACTGGATTGGAAGGGGCCCCAAAACAGTGGCAGGAGATGTTGTTACAATTAACTTTAGGGACTCTTCCGCTGAGGACCATATCTGCAAAGCCCCTCCCTATAGAGATTCCCAAATATTCCCTTTGCACCGGTCCTACTTCTATCCTACCCCTAGTCGTAAATTGGCCTACCATAGGAGGCCCCAACACAATAGAAATCGCCACTCTCCTCTTAATAGAATTCACAACTGGCAGACATTTGGGGAGGGTACCTTTCCACCTATTCCTACTTATCCGTTGCAAGCCCACTGGAGCAGGTTTAGTGTTCTGGAGGAGGTTGATTGACTTACTCCGAATGGCACCCCCCCATTAGAACTTAACAACGGCAACCTAGCGGCGGGTTCTGCATCAAAGGAAAAGATCTTACCCTCGACTATTGGCGATGACCCTTATCCTATTGATGTTATGAGGGTGGGGATTAGTGTAGAGCAGAGCCCGGATCAGGGACTTTCAAAAAAACAAGGGGATGCGCAAGGCCTAGAAAAGGTAATGGAAGGATGTATAAAAATCCTTTCATGGAACGTAGCCGGGATAAAGAGTAAGTTACTTGTACCGGAGTGGTCCTCTTTCATGGCCACACATGACATCTGTTTGATGCAAGAAACCTGGTCCCTGGAGGAGAGTGCTAGCCCTGGCTTTGCGACTTACGATATTCCTGCAGTTTCTGGGGGCAAGGGCCGCCCCTCGGGTGGTCTATCCATATGGGTAGGTACACATTTAGGTGTACAGGCTACCCACATGGAAACAAATTCCCCAGATATCCAATGTGTCTACTAATGCCTGTTGATAAATCTCGAGTGGCTATTATAAACATCTATTCTAGGCCCACCATGAATGGAAAGGAATCGAGTACTATTAAAGCGCTTGACCTTTTTATTTAGACACTTGATCCTACAACTTCGATAATTCTTGGCGGCGATTTTAATTGCCAGTTCGAGCCCCTGGGTGGATCCGAGATGTGTGACCAGGACGAGGTCGATTCGCTCTGGCACATCCCGGCCCCAATGATTGTCCCGGTAAGGGCCTGGACTTCGTTAGTATTACAAATTAAATCCTTTACCCTTGCAATGTCTCTGAGGGCATGCAATGGAAGGTCCAATAACGATAGTTCCGGCCTACCTACATATAATAGGATTAACCGTACTTCCATCATTGACTATCTCATGCTGGAAGCCAAACATTGGGACGAGTTCAAAGACTTCAGGGTTGTTCCAAGGCACGACAGTGACCACAACGCTTTGGTCCTGACACTGAAGCCTGGTGCATTTGGTTTAACTAACCCTGACTCTAGCCCTAAAATGGCAGTGCCACCTTTTATTATATCCAATAACAGGAGAAGGGTCAAATGGCCTTCTTGTGTGGACTCTCCCACCCGACTTGCAGAAATTTACCCCGCTCATAAGTGAAATGGGGGGTTCTACCACTCATGGACAGGTTATAGAGATCCACAGAAAGTTAGTCGTGAGTCATGGGGATGTATTCTATCCAGTTAGCGGGACCAAGTTGCCTAGGGCTAAAACACATCCCTGGCATGACCATGCCTGTAAAAAAGCAAAGAGCGATCTTCTTGCAGCAATCAAATCTAAAGATACCTTAGAAATTCGAGCATCTAGACTGCTGTACAAGAAGGAACTCACCAGGAGCAAGAGCGAGTGGGAGGAATCTAGATGGGATGAGCTGAGACAAGCACTCCTCTTAAAGGATGCTAAGACCTTCTGGGTCATCGCCACTTCTACGGCGGGAGGTGAGAGAGAGGCTGGGGTCTCGAATATCGCTCCCTCAGTGTGGGAGGCGCATTTTAAGGCACTCTACACAAGTCCTAAGTTGGGGGCATATGTGTGCCAAGGTCGGGACAAGTTGCCTAAAGTGGCTACGGTCCTTTGGACCTCTTTGGCCCAGGACCTCCCGCACGAGCATAGACTGCCGGGGGTCTTGGGGCCCGGGGCTCTTGCCCGTCAAAGCCAGGATACGATGCCAGTCCCTGGGATTTCCACGGCCCCAGACCTCCCGCACGAGCATAGACTGCCGGGGGCCTTGGGCCTTGGATACCAGATAGAGCTGCTGGATGCCCACGAGAGGATTCCCACTAATAACCTAGACTCCATTTCCCTTAAGGAAGTTGAATCTGCAATTGAGAGACTGCTCCCCAATAAAGCTCCAGGTCTTGACAAGCTCCCGGGGGTCCTTTTCCGTTCCCAACCAAAAATCTGGGCTCCATACCTGGCGGTCTTGTTTAATGCGGTCCTACAGGTTTCTGCATTACCAGAGACCTGGCTAGGAGCCGAGATTGTTCCAATTTTTAAGAAGGGCTGCCCGCTTCTCCCATCTAATTACAGACCAATCAGCCTACTGGATACCACCCAGAAACTGATGGGCCGAATTTTACTAGACAGATTACTGGGCTGGATGGAGGAGAACAAAACATTGACCACCCTCCAAGCCGGATTTAGATCAGGTGTCTCGACCATGGACCAGATCTTCCGGCTCCAGGTCCTATACTGGAAAACTGCAAGAGTAGAGGGTGGCAGCCTCTACCTTGTTTTTGTGGACCTGCGGGCCGCGTTCGATCTGGTTCCTAGGGAGAGGCTCTGGACGGTGTTGGAGGAATTAGGTCTCCCGTCCTAGTTATTGGATGCCCTAATTAGATTTCACACAGGGATTTATGCACAGGTGAGGTGTGGGAGGAACGGGGAATTATCAGCTCGTTTCCCTGTAACCCGGGGCGTACGTCAGGGCTGCGTACTGGCCCCCACTCTTTTCAGCCTATATGTTAATGGTTTGATAGATGAACTCAACGGTGTTAGGGACAATAATGCTCCGCGCCTGGCTACCGGCAGGGTGCCCGCTCTGATGTTCGCGGACGACACTTTGTTGCTGTCGCGGACGGGCATCCAGCGGGTCCTGGACGGGTTTGTGACCTTTTGTGCCTCGCGGGGATTGGAGGTTAACTTGGAGAAAACCAAGTTTATGATCTTCAATCCCCCGAGGCATACCCGTCCAAATCCCGCACTGAATGGCACTCCCTTAGAACGAGTCAAGACTTATTTACCTGGGGGTCACGTTGACCGAGCAGTTTGTATGGGACCATCAAGTCTCTAAATCTTCCCTGAGACTGGCGGAGATTATGGGAGGCATAGGCAGATTCTATAGAGCCTCAATATTCAAACCAGTTGCCCCTGTGCTCGAAATTTATAAAACACAGGTGAGGTCTGCAGCCTTGTATGCTGCAGAACTTTGGGGACACACGAACATACATAATCTACTGAAGGTAGAACAGGCCTTCATGCGCAATCTGGTTGGCCTTCCCCAAAGCACGCCTCTCATACCACTACGGTTGGATATGGGCCTGGAACCCATTAACGAACTGGCAGCTGCACGACCTCTGCTCTACTGGAGAAGGCTCTGGTCTGTGCCAGAGCTTGTATCCTTTAGAGCAGAACTCATTGCAATTTGGGGGCAGCTAAAGAACAAGAACATACCCTGGTTAGTTCATGTAAAGGCTCTCCTCTATCAAATTGGTTTGCCCCAACTGTGGGACACACCGGAGGACAGCTGCGCGAGGACGCAAAGGTCTGTGTTAGTGGCGGCTGTAAGGTCTCACAATCTTAAAAAACTGTATTGCTCGACTTCCTTGGGTAGGCTGTCTACTGAGTTTCTACTAATGAAAATTGAACCAAAGACGGATGTATTCCTGGACTTTGTGCAGCCCCTACTTGCAAGAAAACTATACACCCAACTGAGGCACGGCTCTATACCGATTGGGGCATTGACATCCAAATGGGCAAAGTCGATGGAGGGCAACTGTCCTGCCTGTAATAATTGTAGGGAAGACATTGTACATATTCTCTTTTTCTGCCCGGCATATAGTGAAATTCGGAAATGTTGGATTATCCCATTGTGTAAAAACTTAGGTCTTAGACAATGTGCACAAGCTTGCAGAGTCTTAACATACGATACTGCCCCTCCCATTGTCTTCGCTGTCTCCCGATTTTTATATGACATGTGGCGGAGAAGAACTGTTTTTATTAACAAAAAGTAATGGCCCCTTGCTTTTCTTTCTCATCTTTGACAACTCAATGTTTAATAACTTTTTAAATTGTCAGTATTTATGGTTTTATTTCTGTGCTTGTACATATTTTATTGCACTTTTATGGGCATTGACCGAAATAAAGTAATGAGAATAAAAAAATTATTGAACACCCTTTACCCTACAAAGAAGGGAAATTACATTGAACGCTGAAGAAAACACAAAACAATAAGCCATTAGATAAGAGTAAATTACAGCTGTGGCCTGGGCAGCAAAGGCCTTGAAAATGTTTTTTGCACGGCACATCTCCTGAACACATCTTGCTTCTCTACGAACAAATTACTAAATTGTATTTGCGGCTTCTACAGCATCAAGAAAATTAAATCTAGTTAATTATCTGGAGAAAAAAAAACAGCAGCTTGAAACAAATGTGAAAGCTCATTCATGAGAACTAAAAGCAACACTTTCTTCAGCAGCTTTAAAATGGATGTCAGTGCAAGTAGGCTAAGGCCCAGTAATGTTAATTGTTGTCGTAGTTAGGATAACGTAAACACAGCTTCAGAAACATTATTCTAATTAATACAAAAAAACTCACCAACATGCTGTTGGATAAAGATTTGTACAAGCTTTGAATCCAACTATGATTCATCCCGACTCCCACATTTTGTTTTCTTTTAATGCCCAGGTTTTTTTTTATATACTCAAGAAGTTCTTCATTTCCTGTACCCTACAACTGTTTACACAAAGGGCACATGATTACTGAAGAGAGTCATGTCAAAGAAATCTTGAAAAGTTTCATCTGAACTGCAGCTTTTTATTAACCATCTCATTTCCAGGTTTTTGAAAATGAACCAATTAACACGATTCCAAAAGTTGTTTTGCCTGAGACTCAGTGTGGGCGTCACTGATATTTCTCATCATTTACAAAAGGGCAGATTAAGCGGACGCAGCACAAGGGAAAATAAAAACTGGATCAGAAGTCAAACTGAAATTGGGCATGATGTAACAAGAGTAACAAATCTCAGAGTTCCCTGCACATCGAGAACTTCCAGTAGTAACTAACCGACCCAAGTTTATCTATAAACAGTGGCATATTGGAGTGAAGAAAAATTCGAATTTAACGAGAGCATCTATGTATCGCTATTCGCTGACCACCACTAGGGTAAACTATATCGAAACTGGGTAATTCTAAACAGAAGTAAGACATTTTACCCTCACATGATTGTCCGATTTCTGATTGTTCGATTTCTGATTGTTACCAACATGAGTGTGTTTCTACGTATTCTACACATTGCCACTAGGTTGCTATTGTCAATATACATTTCGCAATGCATGATTAGATTTAGAAATCTGATCTGGTTCAACATACATACTGTATAACTGCTGAGCAATGAGGCATTCCATAAGTGATGCTGCCGCCTTGCCAGTGTGCTGCATTAGTATTTGCGTTTATTGATCAAGAAATCTTGCACACAACACGCAGATAGTACCCAAGATACTGTTTGCAGATGGCTGTTAACATACAGAAGTTGTTGTAATGGTATATGTAGTCTAAAGAGTGGAATGATAATGATAATTACGCACTTGTATAGCGCACGACTACACGGAGGCATCTCGGCGCTTGTACGAATACCGCTGAGGAACCCTTCCTTGCCTTTCCCTGTGAGGTGCCCACTCCTCGGCACCCCCAAGGTGAAGCCAGGCATCCTAGCGTTGTTGGGGCCGTTGTGGAGATTACGCAAGCTATTGCCCATAGTTTGACTTATGATTAGAATAGGCACCGAGGTGAGAATTATCAGGTCCGAGGAAATTGAGCCCGAGACCCACCGAGGCGGGAATTGAACCCCGGTCCCAGGCCAGACTTCTGCATCAGGGTCTGCCGCTCGAACCATTGAGCCACACTTCTCAAACTAGACAAGACAAACTAATAATGTATTTTAAAAAATTGTAGACAAATACATTTTTTCCGTTTGGTGTGGTAAACCCATCTAAACAAGAATGCCGTCTTTTATTGTATATTTTAATTCTACAGTAGTCCTCAAGAGCCCGCCTTATAATTGAAACCCTGGTCGACTCCATCTGAGCTGGACACTGCTTGCCAGATAGGCTATTCATCATTGTCTACCAACAGCGTTTGGGAAATACGGTACGCATTTAATGCGTGTTTACAGCCTTCTCCCCATAGTGGGAATCTCAGGGTGTTGGTGCTGTAGTGTTACTAAGCGTATACTTGGCAGTAGGAAGTAAGCTACTGCTTGCCGAGTGCGCCAACCTGTGGGTGTATGCCACCTGGGTAGCTTCCGTTCAGTGCATCATAGGATACTCTTGATCAAGTTGCCTGTCTCTAATTTCGTGCAAATGTAGATAGTTACTAATAGAGTCCCTTACTGTTCACGTTCATTGATTGCCCCCCCCCCCCCCCTATGGATGGGAACTGTCGAGCGAGCAGACCAACCTCTCGCTCACTACACTTAATCTCCCACGATATTCACAAGGCGCATCCTATATGCTACAAGACCTTGATTGCTCGTAGCATATAGGCTGGAGGATCCTGCTGTGTTTTTTTTCCTGAGATGGGGGACATCACCATGCGTAGTTACTGGGTGTGGATACACACACCATGATGCTCAGATGGCGTACCCTGCCCATGTCGGGTGTGGTCTCTCTAAACATGCTGTCAGTTGCTTCCCCTCCTGATTTCATTGCAAAATAGAAAGCTTCCTTACATTCCTTACCTCACTGTCCACTACTTCATGATAGGCTGGTGGAGGGTCGAAGCCTCCTCGCCCGCCGCGGCTGCCCTCGCCACTGTCCCCGCGAGGGCCGCCGCTATCCATGGGCTCATACCCGCCGTAGTCCAAGCCCGGACGCTCGTTTGTGAGCAGCGCCACCGCTTCATTGATATCATTTTTTGCCAAACGCAATGCTTTTCGGATAGCACCAGGGTCAGCGAATCCCATGCACAGCAGGGTCGTGGTATGCTGCTCCTCTTCGCTCTCCATGTCACCCGTGCGCACAATCTCCTGGCCACTCACTGAGCTCCGCACCTGACACTTACGCTCCTGCGCGCCGCCATCTTCCTGGCCCTCCCACTTCCTCCCACTACCTCCCTTTCGGTGAACAGATCGAAGCCACTGGAGCTGCCAATCTCTTGTCACGTGACCCGACAAAAACTGATGGAGCGCAGGGAGTAACATCGTGATGAAAGACATAGAAGTAGGACACAAAGTAAGCACGTTACCCAAGCAGCCGAGTAGACTATATAGAAAATAACAATGGCGGTGTCTACCATTCTTTTCTGGCGTATACCTCTCATTGATAAACCATGGAGGGTTGATGTTTTTATGAATTTAAAAACCTTTCTCTAATTTGTTTCAAGACCTTATGCCATGGTCCACCTAAATTTGGATGAACGAAAATTAAAATGTTTTAACTAGTTGAATATTTTTTTGTAGAAGGTAGAATCAGGTCTGGTAATTTTGGAAATCTAAATTCAAAGTACTGCTAGTAAAAAGACTGAATTCAAAACAGGTTAATGATATTTTGAGGTGTTCATCATCTGGTCTGTGCAAAAGTTTCAGTACTGACTGAGAAGCGTACAGGTCATATTTTGGAACCTGGTAAAAGGGAGTTTTTAAAACCTGGTAAAAGGGAGTTTTTAAAATGAAAATCGTGGGAATTGATTCTCCTTTCCTGTGTTCTCGGCGCAAGGCAAAAAATGTTCGCAGTTTGTTTGCAGCACAAACGTGGCTCATAGGCAATAATGCTTCATGAGCACAAGTTTACATTTCTTAAAGTAAAAACGTTAGGTTTTTTTTTGTTAGACACAAGGAGATTAAGTCAATGCTCGATGTTGGAAATTGGGTTGCAGGTTAACTGGGGTTTGAGCTTTAGTCAAGCAGCAACCACAATCCTAGTCAGGGTAACACAAGCAAACCCCAAATTAACCTCTACTCAACCGTCTTTTATTTATTTATATATTTAATGCGATTTTATATAGCGCGAACATTACCCGAAGGTGTCAGAGCGCTTTACATAAGAAACCAGTTGCGATACATAAGGATTTAGGATTACATGAGTTACAAAAAAGATGCAAACAGAAAAAATTGCAAATGTACAAGTTGTAAAGTCACACAAGGAAGAGATACGAACAGAAAAATTGCAAATGTACAAGTTGTAAAGTCACTCAAGGAAGAGATACAAATGGATAAACTCTTAAGATTCACATAGGAATGGTAGTGAGTACAAGGGTCTACTACATATACTAGTGGTTAGAGTTATCCCTATATACATATATATATACACACATAGATATGCTCAGGATTACATTTTACCGGCAGTTAGGCCTGGACAAGTATATATCACATATTTACAGAGTGAAAAGAGAAATAAAACAAAAAAAAGGGGTAGAGAGCGGTATGTGGGGGAGAAGAGTTGGAGGCTGAGATTGGTGAGAGGAGGGAGGGGGACCTGAGGGGTAGAAAGAGATAAGGCAGTCCAGCATAAGTGAAATGTCGGAAGGATGGAATCCAAGGGAACAAAGAAAAGCACAAGAATCAACAAGATGGCGGACCCTCTGGCTCCTAATCAAATCCTGCTAATATCCTGTTCCTCCTTGCTTCTTCATACCTGTGCCGATGATCGGAAGGCGTAAGTAATCTGTGGTTTGCCTGGTGGGAAGTCCAGAGGTGTTTTTCTGTCCGAGACTGTTCTGGTGCGGCGGTCGGCTCGCGGTCTCCCAAGATGGCGGCCGGGGCGGACTGATCAAAGCTGAAAGCCGGAGCTGCGGAACTTTTGTCTGGCGTGCCGGTGGTGGGTCCGGGTAGGCGGACGCCGATGCTCTATCCGCCTTTCGGGTAGCCTTCTCCATAGTCCGTCTGCCCGAAGTCCACTGCCCTCTTGACGAAGGGAACCGTAGCCCCAGACCCGCTCCCTGAGCCGCGCCAGCTCCTCGGTTGCGAGGGCAGTTGGATCGGGGCTCATGGCGCCGCAACCGCGATTCTGGCTGCTCCTTGCCCCCGGTATAGTAGGAGAGTTCTCTCTCTCTTTGTTGGTTTGCTCCGGAGCTCCTGTTGTGGTGAATGAATAATTGAATCAGTTTTGTCCTCGGAGCATTACAAAGTTCTCTCTACGAAATCCTTCATGGTGTGAGCCGTGTAGCGTCCCCTCCACAAAGCTTGGGTAGAAGCTGCAGTATTCGCGGGCGAGAGACCTGTAGCTACTGAAGGCCCGGGAGGCAGGTTGTATTTTTACCCGCCCAAGAACTGCTCGCAACTCCCCGGGGAGCTCCCCCCGCTCAGCGAGCGTGAGGCGCTGGTAGCTTGGCACAGAGCAGTCAGGCTTTACTTAGAATCAGTGTGTAAAGTATTTGTGCAACACTTTAAAAAGTAAAACAGTGAAAACACCCCACCAAAAGATCCCACACAAGGTTAGAACAATAGAGCTTAATTTAATAAATAAAACAAGACCAAAACGACAAAACTCCTATCAGTAGAACCGGAGTTATGAATTTTTAAAGAATAAACCGTAAAATAGCACTTAGGAACATAAAGTACCAATTGGGCATATCTGGTCACGCTGGACCAGATCAAATCCAAAAGTTCGTGATGACTGCGATGGACCGCGGGTCGGATGCAGTCCCATGTTAGTCCCACTGAAGTTTTACCTTCTCAAGTTTTGTGTCATGAGTCTCGTTTGCAGGGGAGAAGTTTGCCGGGAGCAAGGCGATGGTCGGCGGGCCAAGAAGAGCAGGCCAGGCATTGTGGATGGCTGCACTGATGGGTGGACAATGCTTGCTGTGCTAAGAGACTAGCTTGCGATGACTCACACCGGTTTCCGGTGCGAGAGGCGTGGTTCCGGTGAGAACAGGACAGTTCACTGTCGCGAAGAGCGCAAAAGCTTGACTTAGAGAGCTTGAAAGCCACACCAAGTGCCCAGGTCTTAAGAAGCACCTCTTGGGGGTTAGAAACTTGAAGATGGGTCCAGGAGCTGTGGGGAGCCAATTGTGTCCCTCAGGTTCAGATCAGGAGGCCAGCAGACTAACCCTTTGAGTCACTCTCAAGATGAAGGTTGCAGGTCTGGTTGTTATTCCACCGGCAAGAGGGCACCAGGATAGCACAGCAAATAGCAGCTCATACAGAGTGGCATTCTAACAGAGTGTCAGTCCTTTCAGAAGCATAGCAGTCCATCTTCCTGGCAGAGTATCCACAGGTCCAGAAGTGTTATGTTATGTTATGTTTGGGTGTTTGTAAAGCATTTGGTTACTCCATATGGATGTGGAAAATGACAATGTATATGTACATAAGCGGCGTTCATTTGTGTTCACCCTCGCCACTGTTGAAGGTAAAGCGAAAGTCACGGCACAGTGGCCCCGCCATCTTGTCCCCTTTTAGGCCCCATCACGAACATAGATAGTAGCCATTTTGTGTGTCATGACCTCTCTGCCCTCTGCCAATAGCCTGCATCTCTCTCTCTCTCTCTCCCTCTCTCTCCCCCCAGCCTCGCAAGCACCCCCCCGCGCCCCGACAGCCCCCGGTCTCTCCTGTTCAGACCATAAACGCACCACTAAACACGACCCTGTCTCCGTGCTGAACCCCTGCCCCCTCGCTCTTTCATCCTACCCATAGAGCAGGCCCTTTTGGTAACCTCTTCCTCCCTGCCCGATTGCCCGGCCTGATCCCAGGCCATCACCTAGTCCAACAGATGCAGTTTATTGCTCCCTACAGTAGGACCTCGCCTCACATCAGAGGAGCGGTGATTGATCAAGGCCTTCACACCCCTAGATCTGACCGACACCCCTGCATTCCTCCCAGGAACACCCTTCCTCTCTTCTGATGACCCCCCCCCCGGCTACACCTGGCCTCTCGACCCAGTCCCATATCATAAAACTAGGTCTCGTGGATGTACCCCCTCCGGCCCCGCATAGCGAAACGTGATCTTATCGCCTGCCCAACCTTAGATCTGACCACCCCCTCTTGCCCTCGTGTCCTGTTGGGACGTCCGGCTGCAGATTACAATCACATGTTACATTTGGGAGGGGAAAACAACATCAGAGCGACCGGTATGGGAATAGGCCTGAAGCTGGGATTCCAAACATGCCTTTTGGTACTTCAAAGTGTCTTTATTACAATAAGGAATGTTTGTACATCATAAACCTGTGTATAAAAGACGGAGCCGTAGAGAAACTTGTTAGAGCACCTCGAGAAGATACCCTGTTGTCTGATTTGACGTGTTCTGTTCCGTCGGAAATAAACTCCTGTTTCCTGCCTTCCAGTCTCCAGCGCCTGCCTCTTTATTTGGTAATCATGAGTTGGGTGAGAAGCGGCTGACGCCGGGCAAACCTAGAAAAGGGGTAAAACGACCTGATCTGCCTGAACCCTTTTTCATCAATTGGCGCCCAACGTTGGGCCCATCAGCGACACGTGGATCCAGTGAGAGAGGTCCCAACGACAGAGTGAACGACTGCAACGATCGGGAAGAGCTCCTGCCCGATAGACTCTTGTCTGGCAGCCGATCATCCGAACTTCACTGGTTCCGAACAGACCTCTCTCGAGTGATCTACGGTCCTGACTGGGAACCATCAGGAGTGCCACAGCGATTACGGAGAATAGAGGACGATCGGGCGCTGGAAACGGAAGACAAGAAACTGTCCATACGGTCCGGGTAAGGTCGTGTAAACACGACAAATTGCGAATTGATTGTTTGATTGTCATTGGAAAATACTAGTATTACGCATTTGATTGTTTTGTCCTGAGAGATTCTCTGTCTACAAACGGGGAAGGATAGGAGTATTCTCCCTTTGCAGATAGTGAAGGGTGGGTAGCGCAGGCTTTTGCCCCCGTTGTAACCCGTCGCGCCTACTTCCCTCTCCATTTGATTGATTGTTTTCCAAGCATTTATTGTTTTGGAATTGGTTCTCTTTGGATCATTCTCTATTTGCAAACAAGCACAGAGTCGCCATACTCTGTTTAGTCTTTGCAGATAGTGAAGGATAGGTAACGCAGGCCTTTGCCCCCGTTGTAATCCGTCGTGCCTATTTTTATCCCCCACTGATTGATTGTTTGACCGAACATTGATCGTTCGGAATTGGTTCTCGGAAAGGATCTTCTCTGCCTACAAACAGAGAGGAACAGGAAGATCTCTCTCTTTGCAGATAGTGAAGGGTAGGTAGCGCAGGCTTTTGCCCCCGTTGTAACCCGTCGCGCCTATTTTATTCCTCATTTGATTGATTGATTGTTTGTCTGAACTTGACTGTTTGGAATTGGTTCTCTCTTTGGGTATTCCCTATTTGCGAATACTGTAGAATAGAAATATTCTACCTAGTCTCCGCAAAGTAGTGAAGGATAGGTAGTGCTGACTTTTGTCCCCGTTGTAACCCGTCATGCCTATCTCCCCCCCATTGCTCAGTAGTTGGTTCAGCCCGGACCATTTATTAGAGGTAGACCATCTGGCTCCACCGGAGGACACCCCTAATAAAAAGGACATATATAAAGAAAATGCGGATTAGCCGCTGTATCGTGCTAGCAAATAAAAGAACATAAAAATCGTTAGGAAAAACAAAAGGAATCGAGTAAAATCAGTAGGCCACTGATGAGATCTCTTTTCAACCTCACTGAAATGGAAGCATTAGGAACAACCCCTCAGGAAATATGAAACTAGTGAGGAAAGCCGAACTCAACGCCATGATGACTGCGAGACAGCTCGGCTCCACCGACCACCCCGCCCAATTAACGACAAAGCCTAGGCAAATATTAGAAATATACAACACTATAGCAGAGTAACAGGTTAAAACGTTTTATTTGAACAAAAATATATTAAACAACTATTTACATGGCAAACGGCTGCAACAACAAACCCACAATGCATTTCGCCGTCTGCTTGACGCCGTTCCTGTCCCTCCTTCCCCAAAGTAGCAATGTCGGGCTACTTTGGGCTACTTTCTAGTAGGTTTTTGGGCGTCAGAAAGTCTACAAAAGCCGTCGGCGGCGGCCTGGGGTGGAGGACCATTACGCGAATAGTCCGGAGGCGACACCACGCGCCAAGGCCTGTCCCCAGGATGAACCAAGGGACCCGTTCCTGGGGCAGTGGCGAAGAGCGGCCGGCCGCTATCGGCCGGAGAAGGCATGGGCCCGACCCGAGATGTACTGGTCTTCCCGTTCCCTTCCTCTTTCGGCGCCTTGCAGGCCACGGGGGGGGGATGTCTTGCATATGCCTCCGACCCCCCCCCTCTTCTTCATCGCCTGGTCTGGCCATAACAAATGTCAGCGAGACGCCGTGGGGTGCACTGGGAGGGAGAGGCGGCGCGGACGAGCCTCTCCCGCCTCCCCAGGTGGAGGCCCCTCAGCTGCACCCCCAACGCTCCACGCACCCGGCAAAGGGTTCGTCCACTCTTGCGGTGCAGCGACGCTCCACGCACCCGGCAAAGGGTTCGTCCACTCTTGCGGTATAGCGACGCTCCACGCACCTGGCAAAGGGTTCGTCCACTCTTGCGGTATAGCGACGCTCCACTCACCCAGCAGGGTCTCGTCCACTGTGGCGGTGCTACGACACCTCGCCCAGCAGGCTGGAGTCCGTCTGCTCATTTGACCCAGTGACTGCCGGTAGCTGCAGAACTCCTAAAAATGGCGGTCGACTTTGCAGGAATAGGCCTGGCGTGAAAAGTTGGCCTGGTCGCCTGTCAACCAGAAAATGGGCCCCTGTCCAGAGGCGTTCTCCTCAGCTTTGAAGATTCTACGAGAACTGCGGAGGGCCCTCGACCTCCGCGGGCCCCCGACCGCCCCCCGATGGGAAATGACTGCCATGATTGCCCGCAGAACGACCAAGACGTAGCCACGAGACGTTGGCGCTCTCATGCTGACGCCAGCCTCAGTTTGAATGACCAAAAACCCTGCAGACTACTGATTTGATCAGTTCCGGTGGAACACCAGTATGACCCGGTAGGAAAGATTGTTGCCCCCTCCCTTTTCTTTGATTAATGGTTCATGTCACCGGTCCCTTCTGTTGCCCCTTAGCGGAACTTCTGGACTGCCGAAAGAGATTCTGGTCCAACCCCGAGTTGGTGGAGACATTTTGACTATACTTGGACCCGCCTGACCCCACCCAAAATGGCGCCGGTACAAACGAAACTCGCAATTCCCCGTTGTGTTCCGGATGCTCAGACTTGATATCATGAGATATGTATGCAGTTTTTGAAGCACATGGCGGGAGGGGATGAGTATTGCTTGAACATTCGGACAATGAATTGATATTAAGTTCTGACGCATCATTGATTACAGTATTATTGAAAGTTTGAATTTTTTTGACACTGATGGTACTTGCCCACAATGAATTTTCGATATGATTTTATTGCACTTATCGTACCTTGATGAAATAAAACGACCACCGACTCAGTTATGTTTTCCTCAGATAAATATGCCCTCATGTACAGTTCCAGTCTGCTCCGTGGCTGGCCCACGTGGTTGTAGGCCTGCATTTGTACGTCAACATTTTTTAAATAAAGATTTTGTGAAAGACAAATATAGTCGTAGCTCTTGGATTGGTAAGTTCGAATACATAGCCATTGTTTCCGATCCACGTAAAATACAGGCGAAATAAAGCAAGTCGATTACTGAAAGGTTAAAAAGCAAAGTACCCAGAAATATTGAAAATGTGAATGGTCCAAGTTTGTTGCGTGTGTTTTTTTTTTTTACTTTTGTGCAACATAAGGCAATCGATAAAGGTCCCGGTGTTCTGTTTTACTTTGTATGCCACATATCTCAGGGAAATTGTTTCAGATGCCCCTAAACCAGACCCGGTACCACTGTAGACCACCCCGCCTCCTCGAAGGATAACACGAGTTCACCCCCACTTTACACTGACTGCCCTCTTGTTTCGACCCCCCCCCACACAAGATCCGCAATACCACACGTGGGCGATCTATGCAATGTGCAGTCCATCAATGATTATGCCTCCCGCACTACCAGTCCCTCTGGGCTTAAAACGCCGAGATGGAAGGGACTGCACCCCGCGGAGATAGGTCGAATACGTGGTAAGTAAAAGCCTTTTGGGTTTATGCACGCGGATGTGTCTTAAAACGCTGCCCCCACCCCTTCTTTTTCCACTTCTTTCTGCAGGTCACATCGGAACATCGACTAAAGTATGGAGAAGACCTAAGCAACGCGCCATGGTTCCACGGGGACAAATGATACATTATCCATGGGGACTGCCCCTGAGGACATGACGACTTTGGGTGATATGAATGCACGCGTGTATGACCGGATGTGTATAACTCGACTGGATATACGTTGCACGCGTTGACTTGATAAGAGAGATGTTTTTGTACGACTTGAGTGATGATCGAACGACCGATGGAATGGGGAAAAAGGGGGTCTGAACATGGTGCCTATACACGACGAGCAAACATAGATATAACACACCCTTACTTAGAAACGACCATCTCTCTCTCTCTCTCTGAACCCAACGACTGGAAGGGGGGGGGCCGAAACAGAAACTTGACGGGTTATTGCAGTATGACAAAAATATGACTCCAACCGGCCCCCGAATAATGCAACCAAGAATGACGTGCACCTACGAGTAGGTTCATACGATAACTAAATAGGGGAAGGTTCAGGGCTATTCCAGGGTGAGGTTTACCCAAGTACCCTCCTCCTGGAAGACTAAGAATATTGTCAATGTTTAAGATTTACCACCTCCTTCTTGCACCCTCATGGACATGAAACTCGAAGCTGCCCATTGTTCCCCCGACTGACACCCTCTGTTGCCTCAGCCTGGATACCCATTCGCTAATAACGATTCAAAGATCCCACCGTAAGTACTAGCCCGACCAGGTTAGTTCTCGAACAATTGACGAAAGTGTAAGTATTTGCAACAGAGGCCAACAGCAAAAGACAGCCAAGCGAATTAAATAGGATACTAAGGATGCGCAGCATGCAGGAGGAAATATCTTTGGCCAAGTACTGTTCTATGTGTTGTCTTGAGTTCTGTATATAATACATGTACCCCCCCGCCTGAATTCATGTGTACGTAGTATATGGATTTACGTTGTCCTCAGTCTGTGTTTCTATATAACATGACCCCTACTGTTTTGTGTTGTGTGCGCATTAAATGGCCTATTATTGTACACGTTTCTCTCTCACTCTCTCTCTTTTTCTCTCTCTTCATGTTGTACGTGTACCGAATAGTTCATTTAAAATGCGGACGACTCTCCCTCCGAGGGTCCCCCCTGTTCCCTCTTCCTTTGTGTGGTAACGTTGTGCCCCGCCGGCACGAGCCTAATTGGTTTTCGAACACAAAGGTGTTCGGCAAATTGACAGAAACTAAAACAATTGTAATTTGCCATATTACTACCTCTCCTTTCTGTAAAATGATGGAACTTGAATTGGCTATAAAGGAAAGGACAGGTTAGACGACTGAAGTCCCCTAATCTGGCCTTCTTACAGGAGGACTATATGTCAGTGGCTTTCTGTTCTCAGCTCGTTAGAAACAATGCCCAGGTTGCCCCACCCCTCTGCACCCAAGTACGGATGTCCAAAACGTCCCCGTTTTCTCCCGATTGGCCCCAGCTCCATAACACGAACTATAACCGATGACCCCGATTAACTGTTGCCCCCCCCGAGAAAAGAATGTTTAGCCACTATCCCTCTCTCTCACGTTGATAGAAGACTGCCAGGGCTAGGGTCGGAAAGCCATATACGTCATGAATGAACGCCAAATAGACTTAGTACAAACTCAGTAGACATGCCTGTATACATGCTCCACAGTGATAACTCCTGACCGTGACCGATGAAACGTACCCCCAACTACCTAGATCTGGGACGGACTTGAAATGTATAAATGCCTTCTCTTGCCAGTTCGCTAAAACCTGTTTTGTACCCATTCAAGGATACACAGTCACCAGAGGAGAGGGGCTGGACGTGACGCACAGCCTGGCCACAGATCATGAGGCGCGTGTGACCTCGACCTGAGATGGAGCCGCAGAGCAACGGGACGCGGGACGATGCACCACTCTCAAACGCAGAAAACGAAGGAATGGAGGGCTGCCTTGAAGCCCTCTACTTGTTGACCCACGCGTGCCAGAAGTCCCCACCCCTTTGAGCCCGATTGATGGACCTGCCTGCGCATCACCCTTTTGCTCCCTTGGTCCGTCTCAAAGATCCGGTCCCACTCCGCCCTCTCCTCCCTCGATTATCCGACAAAACCCCCTTCTATCCTTTTCACGTGGATTTTGACTTCGAGAAAGAAATGCAGGTGCCCAGCATAAGGCACCCTTAAGAGAGATTAGTTAGGAAACAGGACTGTGGCCTAACGGCAAAGGACAGATCACACCCTGCGACGTGTAAAGAAGGACCCGAGCTGGACCTATAGCTCCACCGCCGGTGCTCAACAGCGCCAACGGAAGAAAACGAACTACCAGAGCCTACCAGTGATGGCTCGCTACAAAAAAAAGGACACCGTAACGAAGTATCCCCCCCTTTTTTGTTTCGGAACTTTCTACAACCCCTTGACTAATTGCTTGTATTGGACTAAAATCCTCCCTCAACCACTTTTTGCCTGTAAAATGTTTCATCGGTCACTTTTTAAATACGACAAATGTAAATTTATATGTATTCCACCTCGTATGTCGCATCAACTGCACACGGTTATATGCAAATCCACCAGTATTGACAAACGCTATTCCATTGACAACACACGACTATATGTACACCCCGTCAGCTATGATAAACACGCAAATGACCTAACTTATGTTAAAAAGCGGCGACTGTGGAAAATGACAATGTATATGTACATAAGCGGCGTTCATTTGTGTTCACCCTCGCCACTGTTGAAGGTAAAGCGAAAGTCACGGCACAGTGGCCCCGCCATCTTGTCCCCTTTTAGGCCCCATCACGAACATAGATAGTAGCCATTTTGTGTGTCATGACCTCTCTGCCCTCTGCCAATAGCCTGCATCTCTCTCTCTCTCTCTCCCTCTCTCTCCCCCCAGCCTCGCAAGTACCCCCCCCGCGCCCCGACAGCCCCCGGTCTCTCCTGTTCAGGCCATCAACGCACCACTAAACACGACCCTGTCTCCGTGCTGAACCCCTGCCCCCTCGCTCTTTCATCCTACCCATAGAGCAGGCCCTTTTGGTAACCTCTTCCTCCCTGCCCGATTGCCCGGCCTGATCCCAGGCCATCACCTAGTCCAACAGATGCAGTTTATTGCTCCCTACAGTAGGACCTCGCCTCACATCAGAGGAGCGGTGATTGATCAAGGCCTTCACACCCCTAGATCTGACCGACACCCCTGCATTCCTCCCAGGAACACCCTTCCTCTCTTCTGATGACCCCCCCCCCCCCCGGCTACACCTGGCCTCTCGACCCAGTCCCATATCATAAAACTAGGTCTCGTGGATGTACCCCCTCCGGCCCCGCATAGCGAAACGTGATCTTATCGCCTGCCCAACCTTAGATCTGACCACCCCCTCTTGCCCTCGTGTCCTGTTGGGACGTCCGGCTGCAGATTACAATCACATGTTACATTTGGGAGGGGAAAACAACATCAGAGCGACCGGTATGGGAATAGGCCTGAAGCTGGGATTCCAAACATGCCTTTTCGTACTTCAAAGTGTCTTTATTACAATAAGGAATGTTTGTACATCATAAACCTGTGTATAAAAGACGGAGCCGTAGAGAAACTTGTTAGAGCACCTCGAGAAGATACCCTGTTGTCTGATTTGACGTGTTCTGTTCCGTCGGAAATAAACTCCTGTTTCCTGCCTTCCAGTCTCCAGCGCCTGCCTCTTTATTTGGTAATCATGAGTTGGGTGAGAAGCGGCTAACGCCGGGCAAACCTAGAAAAGGGGTAAAACGACCTGATCTGCCTGAACCCTTTTTCATCATGGAGTGTCCCCGCACTAGGATTTTATCACTAGGGCCTGTTGTCCTGTTCAAGTTGTGTTGATATACTGGGCCTACCACACTACTTACTTTGCCTAAATAGCCAGGTCTTTGGATTTTTCCAGAACCAAATTTCTGATGGCTCCATTCTCAGATCAAGTGGCATGGAGTTCCAGATTTGGCAACAAAGAATCTGAAGTAGCTGCTCCCAAAACACATTCTGTTAATTGTGATGATCATAGTGGGCTGCAGCCCCAGAGGACATAAGATGCCTATTAGGAATGTAAGCTTTGATCAGAGGACAAAGATATTTTGGGCCACTTTGGTGAATATTCTGTGAACAAAGCTGAGCTCTTTAAAAGAGACTCTGTGCTTGATAGGGAGCCAGTGTAGTTGGGCAAGTCCTGGACTTATAGAAGAGTGTTTAGGAATTATTAGTAACATTCGTGCCTCAGCATTTTGCACCCTTTGAAGCATCCCCAGCCTGCCTTTCGAGACTCCCAAGTAAAGTACATTACAATATTCTAGATGGGATTCCAACAGGGCTTGGATTACCATCTTCTTCGTTGACTCCCATAGGAGCCCCAGAATCTTTTGGAGCATCTTTAGTACTCCAAAACAGGTGCTAACAGTGGCAGAAATCTGACTGTGAAAGGATAGGGAGGAGTCAAACATGAAACACAAATTTTTAACTTTAGATTTGTAAATCGGAGTGGGGCCCAATTCACTAGGCCAACAAGCAGAGGACCATATCCAAGGCGGTTTTGCAATCATCAAAACTTCTGTTTTGCCTGCATTTAGACTCAGGCAGCTGAAGTCCATCCAAGCCGCGACATCCGCAACACTACCATCATCTTGCGCCAGTATGATGATCAGATGAGTATCATCAGCATAGGACACGATCCTCCCACCATGGCTCTCAATCACATCTGCCAAGGCACGTAGATACAGGCTAAACAGGGTCAGGATCAAAGCCTAACCCTGTGGCAGTCCCTCCTGCAAGGAGATGATTTCTTTAGTGCATGGCTTCTGAATCACTTAGAAGGAGCGATTATGCAGAAAATCAGCAAATCATTCAAGGCCTCATCCCCCGATACCCTGTTTCCACAGACGTTTTCAAAGAAGGCTGTGGGATACGGGGTTAAAAACCGCACTTAAGTCAAGCATAACTTGAGCAGCAGTCTTGCCTTTGATCCAGCGTGACGCCTAATCAGGGATCAATACTCAATAACATCACATACCAATGGCCCATACACATTCACCCAAATCCCTGATGCCCTGGGGTCAAGTTTTAGTGATGTGATCAGTTGTTTTCTTTACAGGTTCATCTCTAACACCTCTAAATATCTAACTGCACCTGTTTATCAACATTCTTTCCTCTGGTTGATTGACCAATGAGTTGAATGAATGAATGAGTACATGCTTGTATAGCGCATGGCTACCCGAAGGCATCCCAGCGCTTTAGACCAAGGCAGGTAATCATCCCTCAATGAAATAGAAAGGTCTTCAACCGTTTCCTGAAGGCAAGATGGTTAGATTCCAGCCGGATACCGTCAGGAAGCTGATTCCAAAATTTGGCTGCATGAAATGAAAAACGTCGGCCACCCATACGTATCCGTTTGACCCTGGGGACTATCAGAAGGTTTTTATGGTTAGATCTGAGAGATTGAGAAATCTGATGACGAAGAAACAGGGGGCGTAGAAGGGCCGGGCCATTGTCAGTGGTTGACTTATGGACCATACACATGGCCTTAAACAACACCCTTTCCTGCACCGGCAGCCAATGTAGGGTTTGCAATGCTGCCTTCGCGGAGCTGCGTTTCGGTACATCCATAAGTAGTCGGGCTGCACAGTTCTGAACAGACTGTAGGATTTTGATAGTACTTAATGGTGCACCTAGATAGACCGCATTCGCATAGTCCAAACGAGATAGGATAAGTGTTTGGACAAGGAGGCGTCTAGCCTCAGGGCGAAGCAGGGCAAGGACCTTCCTTAAAGTTCTGAGCAGACCATAACATGTAGCTGCAACCTTACGTGCCTGTGCTTGAAAACCCAGACTAGGGTCCAACCATACACCCAAGCTCTTGATTTGATTTTAATGGCTGGGAGGGGGGCCCAGGCACTCCGGCCACCAAGGGTCTAGATTAATGGGGGCCTTGTACCCTAACATCATGATTTCGGTCTTTGACCCATTGAGCTTTAGGAAGGAGGAGTCCATCCACGCCAGAACCTTAGTGAGACAGGGAGAGAGATTATTTATCCCTGTCTCAACTGCATCGGCGCGTGAGAGGGAAACAACCAACTGCGTATCATCGGCGTAGGTGACCAACTGAACTCCCCAGGGAAGAACCACATCAGCCAAAGGCCTCATGTAGATGTTAAACATGGTAGGGCTCAGTGAATATCCCTGGGGAACGCCATATTGCAGAGGGATCTGTTTAGAGGTTGCTTCATCCTCAAACACGGCGAAGGTTCTGTCAGTAAGAAAGGAATGGAGCCAGTAAAGGGCAGTCCCTTTGACTCCTACCTCCCTCAAGCGCTGGATCATGAGCAGGTGATTTACCGTGTTGAAGGCTGCGCTGAGGTCCAACAGGACCACTGCGGCGCAGCCTCCCGCGTCGACAAGTTTCCTAGCTTCCTCGACCACGGCCACCAAGGCAGTCTCTGTGCCCTGCCTACTTCTAAAACGTGTCTGGGTTGGATGCAAGGCTTCGTCAGTCTCGATAAACGATGATAATACCGTATTTACATGTTTCTCCGCGATTTTACCCAGCCCCGGCAGCAAGGATATAGGGTGGTAGTTTGACCAGTCTTCATGATATAGACTGGGTTTTTTCAAGAGTGCCTTGACTCTAGCTTGCTTCCATAGCGGAGGAACCAAACACGCTGCCAGTGAGGAGTTGATAACATCCCTGATGATTGGGGAGACAATCGCTGAAGCCAGCTTAAGAACAGAGGGTGGTGCAACATCCGAGGGGGAACCAGATTTAAGATTCCCAAGAAGTCTTTCTACAGTAGCTAAGTCAAGCAAGGGAAAGGTCTCCAATATAGAAGGCAATGCGGGGGTTGCAGGGGGAGAATTGATTTCCATAAGATGGAAAGAAGAATGGATAGTTGCCACCTTAGAGGCAAAGAAATTAGCAAGCTCATCGCATCGTTTTTGGGGGTCCAGCGATATGTTATGAGAAGTTGATGGTAATAATAGTGCTACCTAACTATCAATCAATCAATCAGCAGATTTGTAAAGCGTGCTACTCACCCGCTAGTGTCTCAAGGCGCTGGGAGGAGGGCGGGAGTCGCTACTGCTCGAACATCCAGGTCTTGAGTTGTTTCCTGAAGGAGAGATGGTCCTGGGTCAGCCGTAGTTGGGTGGGGAGGGAGTTCTAAGTCTTGGCCGCCAGGTAGGAGAAGGATCTTCCTCCAACGGTGGTTCTGCGAATTCGTGGTACGGTGGCAAGGGCAAGGCTGGCGGATTGGAGCTGGCGGGTGGGTGTGTAGAATGTGAGGCGGCTGTTGAGGTATTTGGGGCCCAGGTCGTGGAGAGCCTTGTGTGCGTGGGGGAGGAGTCTGAACGTGATCCTGTTGCTGACGGGTAGCCAGTGAAGGTCTCTCAGATAGGCAGGATGCCGGGGATGTCCAGGATGAGTCGTGCAGAGGTGTTCTGTATTCGCTGGAGTCTTTTCTGGAGTTTGGCTGTGGTTCCTGCGTAGAGGGTGTTCCCATAGTCCAGACGGCTGGTGACGAGGGCCTGGGTGACCGTCTTCCTGGTCTCGGTGAGGATCCACCTGAAGATCTTTTGGAGCATGCGCAGGGTGTTGAAACAGGATGACGAGACGGCGTTGACTTGCTTGATCATCGTGAGGGAGGAGTCCAGGATGAAACCCAGGTTGTGTGCGTGGTCCGTTGGCTTGGGGGCGGTGCCCAGGGCAGGGGGCCACCAGGAGTCGTCCCAGGCAGAGGGGGATGGTCCTAGGATGAGGACTTCCGTCTTGTCCGAGTTCAGTTTCAAACGGCTAAGCTTCACCCATTCCGCGACGTCTTTCATTCCTTCGTGGAGGCTGGTTCTGGCGGTGGCGGGGTCGTTGGAGAGGGAGAGGATCAGCTGGGTGTCGTCGGCGTATGAGATGATGTTTAGGTTGTGTTGGCGTGCGATAGCAGCAAGGGGGCTCATGTAGACGTTGAAGAGGGTGGGGCTGAGCGAGGATCCTTGCGGAACGCCGCAGATGACTTCGGTGGCCGCGGATCGGTAGGGAGGGAGGCGGACTCTCTGGGTTCTTCCGGAGAGGAACGAGATGATCCACTCCAGGGCCTTCCCTTGGATTCCAGTGTTGCTGGGGCGCTGTATTAGTGTGTGGTGGCATACGGTGTCGAATGCTGCTGAGAGATCCAGGAGGATGAGGGCAGCTGTTTCCCCGTTGTCGAGCAGGGACCTGATGTCATCGGTGGCTGCGATGAGGGCGGTCTCGGTGCTCTAGTTTGCTCGGAACCCGGACTGCGAGGGGTCGAGGGATCCGTTGGTCTCGAGGAAGGCGGAGAGTTGTTTGTTGACGGACTTCTCGATGACCTTGGCAGGAAAAGGGAGGAGCGAGATGGGGCGGAAGTTCTTGAGGTCCGTGGGGTCTGCGGTGGGTTTCTTCAGGAGGGCGCTGAGCTCGGCATGTTTCCGGCTCTCTGGGAAGGTGGCGGATGCGAAGGAGTTGTTGATGATGTCCCGGAGTTGGGGTGCGATGATGGAGTCGGCTTTGTTGAAGATGTGGTGTGGGCAGGGTCCGTTGGGGAGCCGGAGTGGATGGTGTTCATCATGCGGGTGGTGTCTTCAGTGCTGACCGGGGTCCAGGTGCACAGGGTGGTTGTGGGGGGCGCTGGTTCGGTGGTTGGGTGCATGGTCTGTGCGCCGAAGCTGTTGTGTATGTCGGCGATCTTGCAGTGGAAGAACGAGGCGAGTGAGTCGCGGAGGTCTTGCGAGGGTGTGATGTCGTTGTTGCAGGCGCTGGGGTTGGAGATGCTGAAGAGTTCCTTGCTGTTGTGGGTGTTGTTGTCCAGACGTTCTTTGAATGTTGTCCTTTTGGAGGTGCGGATCAGCTGGTGGGGTTTGCGGAAGGCGTTCTTGAGGGCTGTCATGTTTTCTGTTGTCTGGTCGTGGCGCCAGGCTTTCTCGAGGGTGCGGCAGGTTTTCTTGGAGTTTTTGAGGTCGTTGGTGAACCATGAGGCTTTCTTGCTGCCGAGTCTGCTGGGAGGGTTCTTCAATGGCGCAAGGTCATCGGCGCAGTTGGTGAGCCACTGTGTGAGGTTGCGGGCTGCTTCGTTGGGGTCCCTCATGTTGGTGGGAGGGTTCTGGCTGAGGGAGGTGGTGAGTTGGTCGACGGTGATCTTGCTCCAGCTTCTGCGGGGAGCCTGTTGCGGGTGGTGGTGGGTCGTGGTACTCCTGAAGTTGAAGTGGACGCAGCTGTGATCTGTCCAGTGTAGTCCGGTGGAGTGGCTGAAGGCGATGTGCTTGCTGGATGAGAAGATGGGGTCTAGCGTGTGGCCGGCGTAGTGGGTGGGGGTGTTCACCAGTTGCTTGAGTCCGAGGTTGGCGAGGTTGTCCAGCAGGGTGGCGGTGTTGCTGTCATTGTTGTTCTCCAGGTGGAAGTTGAGGTCCCCTAGGAGGATATAGTCCGAGGAGGTGAGGGCGTGTTGGCTGACGAAGTCTGCGATGGCTTCGCTGAACTGTGTGCGTGGTCCCGGTGGTCTGTATATGAGAGTGCCTCTGAGGGTGGTCTTGGGGTCGGTGTGTATCTGGAAGTGAAGGTGCTCGGCGGCGGTGAGGGTGTCGTCGTAGTTGGTCATGATACGGATGGTGTTTCTGTGGACGATGGCGATGCCTCCTCCGGTTTGGTTGACGCGGTCTCTCCGGGTGATCTTGTAGCCATCCGGGATGGCTATGGCGATGTCAGGGGCTGAGGAGGCGTTCATCCAGGTTTCCGCGAGGAAGGCGACGTCTGGTGATGTTGTGTTGAGGAGGTTCCAGAGTTTGACGGCGTGTCTGTGGACGGAGCGGGTGTTGAGCAGGATGCACTTGAGGTGAGTGTTGCTGGTGCCTGGCTTGGCGGGAGCGGTGCAGGTTCGGAGGCAGGAGAATTTGCAGGCTTGGCAGGTGAAGGGTCCGTGGGTGCGTTTCGGGATGGCAGGCGGGGTTCCGGCCGGCATTGAGTGCGTGGAGGGTGGCGGCGTCGTACGTCCGTCGTGTGGGCAGGCGTAGTTGGGGACCAGGGGTTAGCTAAATAATCACAGACTGTCGGTAAGATTAATAACATTTATCTATTAATAATGTGTAAAATCAATGCTCATTGCATATAGGTTACAAGGCAAACAAACAAAATTCACAATGAGGGAGAGAAAAACATCAACAAAATGCAAACAGTGTCATACTCATTGAATGAACGAAAGGCATATGAAGGAGTGGATAGATGAAGAGACATGAGTTTCAGAGACAAAAATACATTTTGCAAAAGATTTATGCAAAGTACGGACCATGAAGATATACTAACCCAAAGATCAGAGAAACACCACCCCCCTGGCCAAGGAGGTAGTGGGGGTCCCCTGAAATAGAGAAAGGGAACAAAGATATCACGATACAGGAACGGGACAGAGACAGGAACAGCTAGGCCTCTCTGCAAACCGACAGACAGTGACAAATTATCCCTCTACCTATCTCTCTCTCATCCCTCTTCTCCTCTCATCTCTCTCTCTTAACCACACCCTCAAAGGCATCCCAGTTATACCCTAAAACCTACATGTCCAACCCATAATAGTTGAAACAATTTTCAGAGCACAGTCTTGTGGAAAAGTCAGCCCATAACGCACCTGATGCCCAGGCTGCTGGCGCAGGACGCCTCTTAGTTCCCATCTTGAACAATTACAAAACAAAAAGAGACGGGCGCTGGAAGCAGGAAAACAAGAATAGAGTTTTATTTCTCATGAGGAGAGCCTGTCATTTCGGACACCCGCATGGTGTCTACAGGGTGTGCTCTCTCCTCCCTACCCACCACACACACACACCAGTTTCTCTGAGGCTTCGTCTTTTATACACATGTTTATGATGCACAAACATTCCTTATTACAATAAAGACGCTTTGAAGTAGGAAAAGGCATGCATGGAATCCCAGCTTCAGGCCTATTCCCATACCAGTCGCTCAAATGTCATCCTCCCCTCCTGAATGTAACAAGAGATTGTGATTTCTCAGCCGGACATTCCTACCGGACACGAGGGCAGGAGGGGATGATCAGATCAAAGGTTGGGCAGGCGATAAGATCGTGCACTTCGGCTGGTGTATCACGGTTTTGTTATGCTGGACAGGAAAGAGGGGGTGTACATTCACGAGGCTTGGTCTTAGGACTTGGGATCGGGTCGAGAGGCCAAGTGCAGCCGGGGGGGGGGTTGTCAGCTGAGGGGAAGGGTGTTCTTGGGAGGAAATGGGGGGTGTGGGTCAAGCAGGAGGGCTACTTCCAGAGCAGGGTCACGCAGAGGGAGAGGGTCTTGTGGCCGATGCATGAGCAGTGCGCGCGGGGAGGGGTGTCGGGAACAAATGGGCAAAGAGGCCATGGTGCCTAAAATGGCTGTCGTGTACGTGTGTGCATGGGTCTATGCTGGCGGGATAATACAGTCAGGGTTTAGCGATATCCGTTCTGCTTACAACAAGGGGTACAGTGAACACAAATGAACGCCGCTTATGTACATATACATTGCCATTTTCAACAGTCGCCGCTTTTTACATAAGCTAGTTCAGTTCTATACAGTCGATACGATAGGCGGAATGCGGTACATATGAATTTACATTTGTTGGGTTATTCATACAAGTCTAGAGATCGGTATAATACTTAGTCGGGGTTAATAAAGAAAAAGGTTCCGACACATTATAGAATCAGGTTCTGACTTTCTCTCCGGTGACATCAACATACAGTAAAAAGTGCTCTGATACCTTCGGGTCTTGTCAGTGCTATAAGAGACTTTTGGAAAACTAAATACATGAGTGACTGATGAAACATTTTTGAAAGCAATACAAAAATGGTTGAGGGAGGAATTCAGTTCGATACAAGCAATTAGTCAAGGGGTGGGTAGAAAGTTCAGGAAGGGGGGTCTTCGTCACAATGTCTTTTTAACAGAGTCCGTCTTCTTTCGTTGGCGCTGTTGAGCACCGGCGGTGGAGCTATAGGTCCAGCTCGGATTCATCCTTACGCGTTGCAGGGTGCGATCAGTCCTCTGCTGTTAGATCACAGTCCTGTTTCCTAACTGATTTTCTTAGGGGTGCCTCATGCTGGGCACCTGCGTGTCTTTCTTCGTCCGTGGCAAAACCTTATTCTATAGTCAAAAGTTATGCGAAAAGGGTGATGTTGTTGAATAATCAAGGGAAGAGAGGGCGGAGTGGGATCAGATCTTTGAGCACACCAAGGGACCACAAGGAGCAAAGGATGACGAGCAGGCAGGCCCATCAGTCGGGCTCAAAAGGGACGGGGACTTCAGGCACGAGTGGGTCAGCAAATCGAGGGCTTCAAGGCAGCCCTTCATTCCTTAATCTGCCGAGTTTGAGAGTGGTGCCTCGTCTCGCGTCTCGTTGCTCTGTGGCTCCACCTTTGGCTGAGGTCACACGTGCTTCATGATCTGTGGCCAGGCTGTGCGTCACGTCCAGCTCCTCTCCTCCGGTGATTGTATCTTTGAATGGGTACAAAACAAGTTTTTAGAAAAACTGGCAGGAGAAGACATTTATACATCTAAATTCCGTCCCCAATCCTAAGTAGGTGGGGGATAGGTTCATCGGTCACAGTCAGAAGTCATCACTTATGGAGTATGTAGGAGGGCATTTCCATTGAATTCGTAAGCCGATTTGGCGTTCATTCGTGACGTACGTGGGGAGAAATTGGACTCCTATCGACAGTGTATTATATCAAACTCGAAATCGAGTCCTTAGGTAGAGACTCGCCCTTTTTCTTTTTAACCCAAGTACTGACAATCTTACATTTCCCTTCGGGGTCGGCTAACTCTTGCAAGCAGGGGGTTATCATCATGAGAGGGGGGCAGAGGTTACACATGCTTTTCTTGGGGAGCGACCGTTAATCAAGGTCATCAATTACGCTTCGGGGGTAGCTGATATGGAGCTGGGGTTAATCGGGAGAAGCGAGGACGCTTTGGACAGGGAGCTGGGGTCAATCGGGAGAAGCGAGGACGCTTTGGACAGGGAGTTGGGGTCAATCGGGAGAAGCGAGGACGCTTTGGACAGGGAGTTGGGGTCAATCGGGAGAAGCGAGGACGCTTTGGACATCCGCACTTAAGTGCAGAGGGGTGAGGTAATCTGGGCATTGGGAATTGCATTTCTGACGAACTGACAAACAGAAGACCATTGACGTTATAGTCCCCCTATAAAAGGGCCAGATTAGGGGACATCAGTCGTCTTACCTGTCCTTTCCTTCATTACCAACTCGGGTTCTATCGTTTTGCAGAAAGGAGAGGTAGTAATATGGCAAGTTACAATCGTTTTAGTTTCTGTCAATTTTGCCGAACACCTTTGTGAAGAGACCCAATTAGGTTTGTGCCGGGGGGCACAACGTTACCACACAAGGGAGGAGGGAACAGGGGGACCCTCAGAGAGAGAGAGAGAGAGAGAGAGAGAGAGAGAGAGAGAGAGCGAGAGAGAGAGAGAGAGAGAGAGAGAGAGAGAGAGAGAGAGAGAGAGAGAGAGAGAGAGAGAGAGAGAGAGAGAAAGAGAGAGAGAGTCCGCACTCTAAATGGACCATTCGGTACACATATGACATGGAGAGAGAGAGAGAGAGAGAGAAACGTGTACAATAATGGGCCATTCAGTGCGCACACAACACAGAACAGCAGGGGTTAAGTAATACAGAAACACAGGCAGAGGGATGCCGTAGATCCATACATTACGTACACACAAACTCAGGCGAGGGAGACAGTACATGTATTATATACAAAAATCCAAGACAAGACATATAACAGTTATTGGCCATAATGATCTCTTCCTGTATGCTGCGCATCCTTAGCATCCTAAGCTCTTTTTACCTTTTTCTTCTCTTTTATCGTCGGCTGCCTTTACTGGTGGTTTTGGTTGTACACACTTACGCCTTTGGCAATTGGTCAAGAACTAACCTGGTCGGGCTAATGTGTTTCCAGGCTGAGGCAACAGTGGCTGTCAGTTGTGAGAACAATGGGGCAGCTTTGACTTTCATGTCTATGAGGGTGCGAAAGGAGGTAGTAAATTTTAAACACTGGCAACATTCCTAGTCCTCCAAGCGGAGGGTACTGGGGTAAACCTCACCTCAGAATATTCTTTAAACTTTCCCTATTTAGTTAATTGTAGGATGCTTATTCATTAGTGCACGTCATTTTTGGTTGTATTATTCAGGGTGCCAAGCGAAGTCATATTTTGTAGTTTCCGCTTCAGGCTGTCCTCCCAAGCGCTAAGTTCAGGGAGAGAAATAGCCATTGTTCGCTCGTCGTGTGTAAGCACCATAATCGCACCCCTTTTTCCCATCTCTTCGTCCGCTAGATCACCATTTTCTTCCGATGTGACCTGCAGAAAGACGGAAAAAGAAGGGGGGCGGGGGCAGCATTTTAAAAACACATCAGCGCGCATAAACTCGAAAAGGCTTTTACTTACTACATACTCAGCCTATCTCCACGGGATGCAATCCTTGCCAACTTGGCATTTGAGCCCAGGTGGACCGTTTAGTGTGGGAGAGTGATTATCGGAAGCCTGTGGATAGCATAGGTCGCCCAAGTGTGGTATTACGGATCGTGTGCAGGGGGGTGGGTCAGAACAAAGGGCAGTCGGTGCAACGTGGGGGGCGAGCTCGTGCTCTCCTTTGAGGAAAAGTGATAACCTACAGCGGTACGGTGTCGTTGTCGTTCGTACAGGGGGGTCAGGTGGCACTCCTTCGGGGCGACTTAGGGGCATTCCTAAAACAACTCTCCTGACACAGGTAGCATATAAAGTATTGGCTAAATACCAGGATCTTTAGCGGTTGCTTTAGGCCGTACAAAAATATGCAAAATACATACAACAAAAACCTGGACCGTTCAAACTTGCAATATTTCTGCGTATCATACTTTTCAACCCTTAACCAATCGAGCTGAGCCATTTCACCAGTAATTTAGTTATATCGGAAATAGTGGTCATTTATTCGAAACTTACCAATTTACACGTGACAACTACGTACGTTTTTTTTTTTCTCCAAAATCTTTAATAAAAATGTCGGTGCATAAATACGGGCCTACAACCCCATGGGCCGGCCACGGAGCAGGCTGGAATTGTACATAAAATCATATCGAAACTTCAGTGTGAGCGAGTATCATAAGTGTTGAAATTCGACCCTTCAATAATTATGATGTGCCAGAACTTAACAACAATTCATTGTCCGAATGTTCAATCAGTACCCATCTCACTTCAATTCATTGTCCGAGCACATAATCAGTACCCCTCCCATATCAATTCATTGTGGTTAAAAAAACTGCATACATATTTCATGACACCAAGGCTGAGCAATCGGGGTACAGCAAGGAGTTGAAAGTTTCATTTGTACCAGCGCCATTTTGGGAGCAGCCAGGCAGATCCAGGCATAGTCAAAATCTCCACCAACTCGTGGTTGGCCCAGAGCCTCTTTCGGCAGTCCAAAAGTTCCGTTAAAGGGTAACAGAAAGGATTGGCAGTATGAACCATCAGTCAAAGGGGGAGGGAGGCAACAATTTTTTCTACCGGGTCATACTGGGTTTTCACCGGAACTGATCCGAACTGTAGTCTGCAGGATTTTAGTCATTCAAACTGAGGCTGGCGCCAGTATGGGAGCGCCGACGTCTCGCGGCTACATTTTCATCGTTCCGTGGGCAATCATGGCAGTCATTCCCCATCGGGGGTGTCTGCGGGGGTCGGGGGCCCCCGTGGCTTTTATAGAATCTTCAAAGTCGAGGAGAACACTTATGATGGTGGGACTCGTTTCTTAATCAACAAGCAGCCGGGCCATCTCTTCACGCCGGGCCCGCTCCAGCACGGTCGATCGCCATTTTACGAGTGGGCGAACCCTTGTCGGGTGAATGGAGCGTTGGGGGTGCCGCTGGGGGCCTCCACCTGGGGAGGTGGGAGAGGCTCGTTCGCGCCGCCTCTCCCTCCCAGCGCACCCACGCCGTTTTTCTCGGCGCTAATATACATGATGGCCGGACCAGGCGATGAGAGAGGGGGGGGGTCGGAGGCATAGGCAAGACATCCCCCCCCCCCCCGGTGGCCTGCAAGGCGCCGCTTCAGGGCCGAACGGGGAGCTTCTACCAAGCCGTGGCTGGACCAGTAGATGCGAGGGGGGGGGGGTCGGTGGCATGAGCAAGACATCCCCCCGTGTTGTCGCAGCCATTATTGAAGAAAGAAGAGGGGACGCCCGGATCCCGTTGGCCTCGGCTCTTCTTCTGGCCCACCTTACTCGACGACCTCCGGCCGACGGCTGGCAGCAGGCCCCGCCCTACACGTGCCGAAGATCTCGTCTTCCGGATGAGCGTAGCCGCGAACCAGTTGCACTTCGGGAATTTCCAGAATGGGGGTAGGTATCTGTTGACTTGTATCTGTCTCATGTTACCGTTATTGGGGCGTGGCAGGCGGTGGGGCAGACACGTTTGGAGCAGTGAGGGGTGGTGAAGCCTGGTTGCCTTGTGGCTGCCGTGATGTCAAGCTTGGCTTCTCTCACCATTTTCATTTTTCTTATTACGGGCTTATTTCTAACGTTTCTTATTTCTAGCGAAATCATGTGTTTTATCGTGAGCTATTTCTAACCTTTTCGTATTTGTAGCGAAATCAAAAAAACTCGTCAGTGGCCTACTGATTTTGCTTTCTTATTTCTTTCTTCCCTTTTCTTCCTAGCGTGTTTCATGCTAAAGTTTCTGTTAACAGGATACGATGATTACTTCATTATTATTGTATATGTCCTTTTTATTAGGGGTGCCCTCTGATCAAGCCAGATGACCTACCTCTAATAAATGGTCCGGGTGGAACTAGTTTACCAATCAGTGGGGAGTAGATAGGCCCGAGAGATTACAACGGGGGACAAAGGTCCGCATTACCTAACCCTTCACTACTTGCAAAGATTAGACAGAATATTTCCTTTCTATGTTATTTGCGAACAGACAATACCTCAAGAGAACTATTCCTTGAACAATAAATGTCCAGACAATCAATCAATCAATGGGGAGAAAAAAAACAGGCATGACGGATTACAACGGGGACAAAAGTCTGCATTACCTATC
This sequence comes from Lissotriton helveticus, assembly GCF_964261635.1. Taxonomy (NCBI): domain Eukaryota; kingdom Metazoa; phylum Chordata; class Amphibia; order Caudata; family Salamandridae; genus Lissotriton; species Lissotriton helveticus. The sequence goes on along the minus strand of NC_136058.1, from coordinate 142,929,293 downwards.
CTTCACTATCTGCAAAAGGGGGGCAGAATATTTCTATTCTTCCCTGTTTGTAGACAGAGAATATCTCAAAGAGCAATAATCGATAAAAATCGATAATCAAACAATCAGTGGGGAGAAAAATAGGCATGACGGATTACAATGGGGGACAAACGTCTGCATTACCTATCCTTTACTATTTGCAAAGAGAGAGGAACGTTCCTATTCATCGCTGTTTGCAAATAGAAAATGTCTCAAAGAGAACCAATACTTCAAGTACAATCAATCAATCAATCAGATGGATAAAGCCATCCTACCAATCGGACGTAAAGACGTCCTACTTAACCTTACCCGGACCGGACCGTGTGGGCAATTCTTCGCCTTCCTTTTTCCAGCGCCCAATCGTTCTCTTTCTCCATGTTTTACCGCAGCATTCCTGTGGGATTCCAGTCAGGACAGTAGGTCACTTGAGAGAGGTCCGTTCGGAATCGGTGAAGTTCATTCAATCGGCAGCCGGACGAGGGCCCTCTCAAGGCAGGTATACTCCAATCGTTTAGATGTTCACCCCATCGTCTGGACCTCTCTTACCAGACCTTATGTCGCTGATGGACCCCGCGTTGGGGCGCCAATTGTGGAAAAGTCAGCCCATAACGCACCTGATGCCAGGCTGCTGGCGCAGGACGCCTCTTAGTTCCCATCTTGAACAATTACAAAACAAAAAGAGACGGGCGCTGGAAGCAGGAAAACAAGAATAGAGTTTTATTTCTCATGAGGAGAGCCTGTCATTTCGGACACCCGCATGGTGTCTACAGGGTGTGCTCTCTCCTCCCTACCCACCACACACACACACCAGTTTCTCTGAGGCTTCGTCTTTTATACACATGTTTATGATGCACAAACATTCCTTATTACAATAAAGACGCTTTGAAGTAGGAAAAGGCATGCATGGAATCCCAGCTTCAGGCCTATTCCCATACCAGTCGCTCAAATGTCATCCTCCCCTCCTGAATGTAACAAGAGATTGTGATTTCTCAGACGGACATTCCTACCGGACACGAGGGCAGGAGGGGATGATCAGATCAAAGGTTGGGCAGGCGATAAGATTGTGCACTTCGGCTGGTGTATCACGGTTTTGTTATGCTGGACAGGAAAGAGGGGGTGTACATTCACGAGGCTTGGTCTTAGGACTTGGGATCGGGTCGAGAGGCCAAGTGCAGCCGGGGGGGGGTTGTCAGCTGAGGGGAAGGGTGTTCTTGGGAGGAAATGGGGGGTGTGGGTCAAGCAGGAGGGCTACTTCCAGAGCAGGGTCACGCAGAGGGAGAGGGTCTTGTGGCCGATGCATGAGCAGTGCGCGCGGGGAGGGGTGTCGGGAACAAATGGGCAAAGAGGCCATGGTGCCTAAAATGGCTGTCGTGTACGTGTGTGCATGGGTCTATGCTGGCGGGATAATACAGTCAGGGTTTAGCGATATCCGTTCTGCTTACAACAAGGGGTACAGTGAACACAAATGAACGCCGCTTATGTACATATACATTGCCATTTTCAACAGTCTCTCATTGGTTGATTTGGAGGTTGGTTAATCACACCACCATAATCCCATTCTTGACTCTATAGTCTTTTGTTTATTCAATGTTGCCATTACGTGATCCATGATTTGTGAATGTACGTGCAGTCGATCAAATTAAATGTTTCAATTTCATAGTTCACACAAGCTCTTCTCGCTGTGTCCATGGAAGAAGTATATACACTGACTTTGGGTCCCACGGCCAGTCTCTTCTTTTGGAAGACAAAAAATGTTTTTTCACAGCTGATCAGCCTTGGACGTTTGCTCTCTTCTGCAGTGTTCAACTTTTCTGTCTATTACTGAGTTATTCATGCCTTTATCCAGTACCCATCTATCATGTCAATTTTAGGAAATGCAGGCCCATTCGGCTCACTATGACAAATAAAACATAGACATTTATTAATTACATGAAATGCACTTTTCACTGTTTACCACCTCCCTTTGCACTATCCCATGTTAATATTTTCTTTTAGCAAAGCTTCAAGCAAACGCGGCATTATTTATTATTATTATTATTATTTTTTAAAAAGCAAAATACAGGATTCAAAATGTGGCCTAGTTATGCATTAACTTTGTTTTTTTCTGAAGCGCAATGTAAAATGCGGCCTAGTTCTTACATGCATTAGTTCACAAGGGTGCACGCATGCGCAAAGCGGTTTCCCATGTATTCATGTGATTTGTACATTAGTTACCTCTGCACACTGTTAGTAATTATTACAGGGGTGTCAATTCAAGCCGGTTTTTAATTTTCGCAAACCCTGTTCCATCACCTTCATCTGCCAAGATATGTAAAGTCTCTAAGGCTAGTAGAAGGGCAGATTCTGTGCTGTAATGTGGTCTGAAACCTGATTGGGTCTCATGAAGGTATTCTTTCTCATCAATAAACTTAATTAGTTGTTGATTTACATGTTTTTCGATGATTTTAGAAAAAAATGGTAACATCAAAATTGGTCGAAAGTTCTCTGGCTTAGAGGGGTCCAGCAAGGGCTTCTTAAGGAGGGGAACTACCATGGCATGTTTCCAAACCAGGTCGTGAGCGATTTGACTAGTCTGAAATTCTCACAAGAGGAGTTTTTCACTCACGAGAGGAGTGTAGTGAAGTGGTGTTGTCTGAGGTCCATCTTTTATACACATTTGTACTGGGGAAAACGTCTAGAGGCATGCCTTTGAAGTGCACAGATGCCCTACCATTCCTGACCTGGCGCCTGACTAACTACAGGGGGTGTGCATCCCTTTGTGTGGAGACAGGACACAGCATATTCAGGTGTAAGTTAGGCTGGGTCCAGCTCCTCCCGCTCAACCTGCCATGATGGCCCATCAAGTCAAGCCTAAGCTCCCACAGTGTGCGGCTTTCTAAGAGGAACACACAAAGCCCAATTACTCAGCCGCGGTGCGTCCATTGGGGCGTGGGGGCGTAGCCACCTGCCTGCAGCTCCATCGGCATAGTTCAAACTAAAGACGCCGAGGGAGAACTAAACTAGTCAGCATGACGTCGGACTGCCCACGAAGGGGGTGGGTGGTCTGGCGTCATGTTGACTGACATGACTGTGTAGCAGCAAAACACAAGTGCGCATGAGTGGGGACGGAGGGCACCTTGTCCACTCATGCGCACTTGTGTTTTACCTTGTTAGCGCATGCCCATTAGGAGCCCTTTGGGCTCCTAATGAGCGTGCCACGGGCGAAAATTAGCCGTGCCCTTTGCCAGGCCTGGTGCTGCTGGCAGCGCCAGGATTGGCTGAGAGGGGCCACTCCATGGCCGTTCGTGAACAAGGCGCCAATCCGCAGAGGTGGCGCGGACCGGCGGGCTGAGGTAAGTTTTTCTTCTTTTTTATATTTAATTGAATTCTGCTGCCACCCCCGCGTGAACCCCCCCTCCCCCCCGCGAGACACGACAGGCCCAAGGTTCGGTGTGCTGTAGTGGTCTGGTCCCTGCGTATCTGAACGGTCCCAAGTGCCCGGAGTGTCCACTCGAAGGATGCAGGTCGTCGCTTTCTCTCATAGCCTTCGGATTCCTTCTCCCATAAAGTGCCTCTCTTCTCGCGCCCAAACCAGAGCATGGACGAGCGCGTCAGCACAGCAATAATAAACAGGGATTCCCCCGCCGAATGGCATTCAATTATTTATGAGGACTCAGGCAACGTAAAGTTCTCATTGCCGCTGCTTGCTTGGTTGAGGTCGTAATAACCGAGTGGGTCTCGGATGCAACTTCCATGCATGTTTATACCCTTACGGGTATTTGTGTTATATGTAATACACTTGATTACAGTGACAACACTGCGCTTACAATTGAGGCAACAAATAAAAAAATCAAATGTGTTATTCCCTCTCATATCCCTAGTTTTGTCTTTAGGCCAGGGATGTGCAGAAGTGCGCAAAGTATGTGAGAAAAAGACATTTTAGGGTAGCATTCAAAATTACGTCGAGAACGTGCTTGCACACATTATTATATATACTGTTTCTGGCCTGTCTGTGCGTGACACGCGCCAGCTGCAACACCTGAAGCCATGGTGTGTTGTATGACAGTCAGCCAGACATGATGGTCCATAGATTGATTTGTTTGCCTATAAAATGGAATACAGGGGCTCACTGTCAACAGGTCTTTTAGTGCGGTCTTCCATCTTCATAGGGATAATTATTTGTAAACCATTTTGTCAGCATTGTGTTGTAACTCAGTCTTTGTCAGTATTGTAATCGTGTGCAACTGCTGTAAAAGAAGCCAATCATGCTGACATTTCAGCATTCACCTACTGCGTTTTTAGGTTTCGCCTATTATCATTCGCTTGCGAATGTAATAGGCGAAAATTCAAGTGCTTGATCGACTAGTCAAACCACTGCAGTTTCTTCACAGTGCATGTGAGTCACCACGAGAATCACGTGACCACAAGCCTCTCGTGAACGAGCCCAGCCAGCCCAGCCTCCCTCACACAGCTTCTCCCAGCCATATGGTCGTTCGAGTTGCCCACCCCCTCCCTCTCCAGCGCCTGCCTTCCGTGACTCGCATTAGATGATCAGAGGCAGCCCAGCCCAGCAGGCAGCCCACCCCCCTCCCTCTCCATATGGGCAGCCCCCCCCTCCCTCTCCAGCGCCTGCCTTCTCTCTCGCATCCCCTCACTGGCCCGTTTGTTACTTGTTCTGGGTTTACATACAACAGACTCCCTCCTCTACCCCCAAACTATCTCGCAGTATGACTCGACTGTTTTAGCCAGACAACTCGCAACACTTCATGCAATGGTGGCGGACAGAACAACACCACTCAAAACAAAGACGAAGCTTTAGCACAAAGAAACCACCTTACTAGTACTGCGCCCTCGACACACACGGTGACGGTGCAACGGCAACGGAGACCAGCATGTTTGTCAATACTGTTAGGTTGGATTTTCATTTAAAGCTATCAATTTCAGCTATTTGATGGTGTCTTTTGAAGGCCGTAGACCTGCGTGTTTCGGAGGATTACCGAACTTCTTGGGTGGTTTAAATCCTTTAAAGGCAAGTGCTAATCCTGGGCGCCTATACTTGTGCTAATGAGATGACATTTTTATGTGGTAACAAATCACTGCATCGTGAAAACTTGCCTTTACCGCAGTGTTACTCCTGGCGTATGAATCACGTTCAGCGACCGCACATTCTTAAACATATGGATAATTTGTAACTCACTAGTGTCTTTTTTTAGTGCGTGTGTGGCCGCTGCCCCAAGAAGTAAGACGTCCATTTTGAAAACGATTTGCAGACTATTCCAAATCTCTCACGCGTAAACAAACCCTGGACGAACAATTTCGTGTCTCAGGTTTTTTTTCATTCTGTAGCCCTAGTGTGTAACTCGTTTGTCTTGGATCTGTGGTTATTCAATAATTGCCGCGGTAACATGAAAGATGTAAAACCAAGTTTGTCGAAAGTGAGGGAGGAGCTTGGCGGGCATCCGAGATGGCCGCGTGAGCACAGCGCTCCCCGGACCCCCGCCACTCCCGGCGTAATATCCTGAACTAATCCTGATTTTTTACGAGGATTTGTGTAGAGGACGTTGGGCTGATCTACCTGGACCTTTTGGAATTTTGTTTCGACACCGGGTGCCGGAGTTACGGTGCTTCGAACTTTTGAGCTCCGCCCTTGCGGTGCGCCCGGGACTGGGTGAGGCTCAGTGGCCGTCTTGGAGTTGAACAACAACGGTAGGGGGATTGGCCTTGAGGGTCCCCCTCTTAAGTTTCGGTTTCGATTCTGCCTCAGACTGAGACATCGGCGAGGGAGTCTGGCCAGGGCTAGGTCCGGGGCACGAGACGGCGGTCAGACCTTTGGCTGGCCTATTCTCCTATTTGGCTGGCTCTATCCAGGTGGTACCCTTGTTGCGGCCCTTTGGTCCCGAGGCCTCACTTTCTGGTGACCGGTCAGTTGGACCTGGTGAATCTCCTTGTGACGCAGTCTCCAAAATGGCGGGCAGAGGGGACCGGGAGACACGGAAGACGAAGACGCCTCTTCGCGGGGGTCCGGTCCAATCTAACGTCATGGACCGTTATACCCACTCGAAGGGGTCCCCCGGAGCTGCCCTGCCCGGTCCCAGCGTGTCTGATCACATCGTGGACACGTCAACGGAGCCTTCCCTGCAGGACATCATGGGCGCCATTTCTGGCATGAGGGAGACGATAGGCCAACAATATGAAACCCTGGCCCACAAAATTGACACCGTGGCCATTGATGTGAACTTAATTCGAGCCGATCTATCAAAAACCAATGAGAAGGTGAAATCATTGGACCTCAAGTCATCCAGCCTCACGGACGACGTCTCGGAGATACAGACGGAGATTGGCAATCTCCGTAGGGTGAACGATTTCATGACCCGGCGCTTGGAAGACTTTGAGAACAGGGCACGTCGCTGCAATGTTCGCGTGGTTGGTGTTCCGGAGAATCCAGAACCCCACTCAGTTGATCTCCTAGTTGAGGACCTGATCCAAAACCACCTCTCTCCTTCTGGACTGAGTAAATTTTTCACAGTGGAGCGTGCACATCGTGTTCCGGGGGGCCAGGGTAAGCCGGGTGCCCCGCCGAGGCCTATTGTTGCAAAACTTTTCCACTATAGGGATCGAGACGCTATCCTGCAAGCATCACGTGTGAAGGGCCCGGTGGCCTTTGAGAATGCCACAGTGAACTTTTATCCGGACTTTTCCCAACAGGTCCAGAAGCAGCGGATGGGATTTCGTGGTGCCAAGAAGCGTCTTAGGGACATGGGGTTGCGCTACGCTATGCTTTTTCCGACCAGGCTGCGGGTTGAGTACAATGACCGAACTTTTTTCTTTGATCGGCCGGATGCTGTGAATGACTGGCTGGACTCTCTGCCTGACCGATCTCCTGAGACTGAGTCCGCTGCCCACCCGGGGCGGTGCTGAAGGTGGTGTCGAGAGCTGAACACTTCGTTTAAGCCTGGGACCTTGTTTTGCGTAACTCTTTCCAGGATTGTATGCCTACGTTCCTCTACTGTTTAAGTGATTTGTTGTGTGTGTTTTTCCTCGTTATCGGTTTCGCTCGGGGTGGCGGGTGGGACGGAGCCTTTCCTCCTCCGGGGTCTTTGTGTAGAATAGGGGTTCTTGGGCGACAGGCACACTGCAGGTTGGGGAGGCTTTTTAGCTTTTTGCAGGGGTGCAGGGTGGGGGGTGTTCTCTTGTTTGTTGGGGGGTGGGCGGTTGGGAAGTTCGTTGTTTGTGTGTTCTGTTCTCAAGGCGACTCTATCCTGTATTTGATGATGTTTCTTGTGTTATGCTCATTGGTGGGGGGTTTTGGCGTTGCTGGGTGGGATGGGGGGTAGCGGGTTGAGATTTGTTTCGTGGAACGTTAACGGTCTGGGGGATCGTATCAAGCGGAGTGTGGTGTTGAAATGTATACGACGTTTATCTCCAGATATTGTTTTCCTGCAAGAGACTCATTTGGTGGGCAATGTTTGTCATGCGATGAATAGGTGGGGCTATCGCCTCGCTGCACATTCGGGGTTTACCTCGGGTTCTAGGGGTGTGGGTATCCTTGTTCGGGCTTCCCTCCCCCTAGCTATTGATGATGTGATTCTGGATGATCGGGGGCGATATGCTGTCCTTGTGGGTCGTTATGAGGGTCGTACCCTCTCCTTATTTACTGTTTACGTGCCCCCCGGCCTGCAGACTTCTACCTTTTCCGATTTGGGCCGTGTGTTGTTGGACCTCCCTGATAGTACTCTCTTTATGGCTGGTGATTTTAATTCTGTGTTCTCTGGTCTACACGATCGTCACCCCCCTAGAGATACTCCTGTGGCCCAACAGTGGTTGGGTGGCTTTTTGGACACGTTTGGCTTGGTGGATTGCTGGAGGCTTATGCATCCTACTCAGCTTCAATACACTTTCCACTCTGGGGCCCATGGGAGTCTGTCTAGACTGGATTATTTCCTGATGCCTGCGGCTCAGTCGCCAGCGGTGCGTGAGATTGTACACCTCCCCAGGGGCATTTCTGACCACTCTCCGCTCTGGCTCCGTTTTGAGATTGGGGTGGAGGCAGTGGGCCGGGTGGCTCCTATCAACCCATGGTACCTTACCTCCCCCGAGACCCGCAGCCTTTTGATTAAGTCCTTGGACGCATATTTTCTGGATAACGAGGGGTCGGTCTCCTCTGCGGTGTCCCTGTGGGAGGCCTTTAAGACGGTGATTCGTGGGCAGGCCCTCTCTCTTATTGTTGAAGCTAAGAAGGCGAGGAATCGGGAGGTGGTGGACCTTGAGGGAGAGATTTCTGCACTCGATGCTGCTTTGGAATCGGGTGTCACATCTGCGAAACTCCACGCCCTGGGTCTGAAACATTTTGCCTATAAGTCTGTGGTCACGGATGCTGCTAAATTGATGTTTCGGGAGCAACAGGGTCGTTTGTATGATGTGGGGGACAAAGCGGGTAAGTTACTGGCATGGTTGGATAAGAAGGAGAGAGCTACTCGTGTGGTGCCCGTGATTCAGTCCTCGAGTGGTGCGAGTGTGACGGACCCGATTGGAATAGTTGAATGTTTTGCTGAGTATTTTCATGTGGTTTATACCCCTGTGTCTGTGAGGGATGTGGCTGACTCTCGCCTTCTGTTGCGCGATATAGCTCTGCCCTGTGTTTCCGAGTTAGATCGTGTAGCGTTGGAGTCCCCCTTTACTATTGATGAGATAGCTACTGCCGTCCGTTCACTCCGTTCGGGCAAAGCATTGGGCCCGAACGGATTGCCAATTGAACTGTACAAGCTACGTCCCGACAGAGTGGCGCCCTATCTTCGTGCCATGTTTCTGGAGTCCCGGGAACGGGGTATTCTCCCTTATGATCAGCGTCTGGCCACTATAGTTGTCATCCCCAAGGAGGGTAAACCGCGGGACCTTTGTTCATCTTATAGACCCATATCCCTGCTGAATGTTGAGCCCAAGGTATTGGCTAAGCTCCTGGCGACCCGTCTCCTGACGGTTATTACTGACTTGGTCCACCCGGATCAATCCGGATTTATCCCGCATCGCAACACGGCTCTCAACCTACGTCGTCTCCACGGTGCGATTGCGAGGGCGGGGCTTCTGACGGAGCCGGCCATTTTGGCATCGTTGGATGCCTCGATGGCTTTTGACACTGTGGAATGGCCTTATCTTTGGGCAGCTCTTGAGAAATTCGGTTTCGGGCCTGAGTTTATCGGTTGGGTGAAGTTACTGTATGCTGAACCCTTAGCACAAGTGGTGGTAAACGGTAGAGTTTCGGCCCCTTTCGGTCTTGGCAGGGGAACCCGTCAGGGTTGCCCCTTGTCTCCGCTGCTTTTTGCACTTGCCTTGGAACCGTTGGCTGCATGGCTTCGATGGGAGCCCTCGCTTAAAGGGATACGTTGGTCACCGGACTTTGAGGACCGCGTCTCACTTTACGCGGATGACATTCTCTTATATCTCACCTCTCCACGTAAATCTCTGACTGTTTTATTTGATGTTCTTACTTCATTCGGTGCCAACTCAGGCCTCGTTATTAATTGGGCCAAGTCCTGCGTATATGTTCTTTCGGGTGTTTTGCCCCCATTGCCGAGCAGACTTCCTATTCAGGTGGTCCAGTCTGGCTTCAAGTATTTAGGGATCTTCATTACATTGGACTCCTCACTCCGATTTGAGCGTAATCTCCTCCCCCCGTTGCTTAGATTGCGACTGGACGTGGCCCGTTGGCGTAAGCTCCCTTTGTCTCCTCTGGGCAGGGCGGCTCTGTTTAAAATGATGTCCTTGCCGCGGTTCCTTTATGCACTCCAGAATTCCTATGACGACATCCCCAAGACCTATTTCCAGGAGATTGAGAGTCTTCAAAGGCAATTGATCTGGGACGGGCGTCCACGTATTGCCCTCGCGAAACTCACCATCCCTTGGTATGACGGGGGCATGGCGCTCCCCGACATCAAGAGATATTATTGGGCTTCCCAGTTGTCTGCCATTAATCACGTGATGTTTTCACCGGGTCGTAATCCTGCCTTTGAGATGGATAGACTCCAGCTGCCGGGTGGGGACTTTAATAGAGCGCTTTATTCTAGATCGGCCGGGCGCCATCTTGTGGGCCCGTCCAGGATTGCAGTCACCGTGTGGCGAGCCGCGAATGTGAGTTTGGGATGGGAGGATCGAATGACACTGGCGACGCCGCTTTATGCCTCTGAACGTTTGGGATGTCTCTGGTCTACTAAGGGCTTTGACCGCTGGGATATGATTGGGATATGTAAGGTGGGTGATGTCTGTTCGAAAGGTAGTGTGAAGTCATTCCAGGCCCTTCAGGCGGAATACGGTTTGAATGGTAGAGAATTTTTTCGCTATCTGCAGGTCCGACACGCCCTCGCCTCAGTCCTGACTCCTGATGAGACCCTGCCCGAGTCTTCCCCCCTCGAGGATCGTGTCCTTGATGGCCACCTGCCTGATAGCACCATTTCCCTGATCTATAAGAAACTGATCAATACTCGAGCGGACTTATTGGTCCGATTGCGGGAGGTTTGGGTCGGCGATGGGTTGGAATTGGACGACGAGGATTGGCAATCGGCGCTCTCTTCTCCGAAAGAGGTAGCCATCCCTGCCCGTCTCCGTTTGGTTCAACTTAAAATCCTTCATCGGGTATATGTCACTGGTCCGCGTCTGGTCACAATGGGCTTTTCCCCGGATGGGTTATGTAAGCGTGGTTGTGGGTCGAGTGCTGCTTTTTTACATATTCTTTGGGAGTGCCCAGGGGTGGCGGCCTACTGGACTGATGTGCTTGCGGTGATGACTGCTGTGACTGGTGTTGCCTTGCGGCCGGAGCCACGACGCTGTCTGTTGAATGTGTGGGAACCCACCGACAACTCTGTGGCCCAGACCAGATGGGCTACCTTGGGATACATGATTGCAAAACGGGACATTGCGCAACTCTGGGGCGCGTCCAGACCCCCTGAGGTCTCGAAATGGGAGGATAACATGGACTGGTCCATGTTTCGTGAGAAGACCGTATATGTGGCCAGGGGCAGACCCAGGGCGTGGACGAAGATTTGGGGCCAGTGGAATGAATATCGTGGGGATATCTGTACCCCTCCCATGGTGAGCACTACTGATGTTACCCTATCTCCCTAGGCTGGCGTCCCCGAAACCTTTTCATACTGCTCTGTGATTTTCCGGATCTCCCCGCTGCTCCCCCCCCCCCCTGACCTTGTACCACCCCCTCCGTTATTTGGGCTGACCTTGATTACTGTGCATTCGCCTTTTCAGTGTTCGTTGTTTTCATGTATAAAACAGAAACTTAATATGCTCTGTACTATGTTTGGAGTAATGCTTGGTAATTGATTTTCGCCTGACCACGGGAGTGATTTTCTGCTTCTTTCATTGTGCCTTGCTATTAGCGGCCAGCCCGTGAGGTTGTAGGCCCATTCGTGTATTTTCCTTTGCTTGCTCGAATAAAGGTTTTAAAAAAAAAAAAAAAAAAAAAAAAAAGTTTGTCGAAAGTGCTTTTAATTGGAAATGCATTACGGGTGCACGCTAACATAATGCTGCCCTGTTTCCTGGTCCTCTGCAACAGAGCCAAAAACCTAAGAATGAAAACGATACATATTTTGGACAACAATCTCTGAACTTGTGCGGGAGATTTTTTTCCTTTCTGAAGTTTAATTGGTTCATTGTTCGCTCAAACTTTAAACCATGCGGTTGATGGCAGGACTGGAGTTTACTTCTGTAAAGGAAGATTAACATATTCGGGAATCTTACCCTAATCCTTGTTTTAAGTTTACTCAAGCAGATCAGATTAGCAATTCTTACCTACCACCCACTAGAAATTTAGCTTCTCAGACAAGCATTTCCGCGATCATTTTAAACGCAGGGGGGAGGATCACACCTTTCGATCCTGCCCCCGTGTGTGTGTGTGTGTGGGGGGGGTTGTTGTGACTGCACCCCTGCCCCTAACTGGTGCAAAGAGCGCAGCCTCGGCGTGTCATCCTATGCGTTGTCACAGATGCTCTCTGCATGCATCTTACAGTTCCAGGAACATCATCCTGTGTCGTCATCACACTCAAGGAGCTTTGGTGGGACAGCCACAGAAGGGATGGCCATGCTTGGGAGCAACAGCTCATTCACAGAGCGTAATACAGTATTAGCATTACAAATGGCATTTCTTTTCTCAGGCATTAATGATCCACTCATCATTAACATAACATTAATGGCATCCATTCTCAGTTTATGTACTTGGAGGTGGCAGAAAATCTATACCAATGGGATTCATTTGCGCACTGCACTTTACTGGCCTCAGCGGCCTGCGATGGGTGAAGCCGAGCAGGACTTCACCGGGTACCTGCGCGCCGCGCACATTGACAAAAGGCAGTTAGACCATAGAACAGACAGTCGAGTTTACCAGTTTCTGACATGATTTTAGGCAGATGTTACTGAGAATTTAACAAAAAACAATCACTAATTTGAATAATACAAAGCATATTTTTTCAATATTCTCATTTGGGCACAACTTCATAACAAGCACTGGCGTTGCCAATAGGTCTCGCAGTAGGAAAGTTGGAGCTATTGGTTTTGTAAATGACATTTTATATTTATATATCGTTATTGGCATTGTCAATAACAATATATAAATATAAAATGTCATTTACAAAACCACTATCTCCAACTTTCCAAATGCGAAACCTATTGGCAACGCCAGTGCTTGTTTCTATTTGTATCTCTAGTCAGTGCTGTGCTGCCGGTAAATTAGCTGCAAGGCCCCCTCCACACTTTCCGCTGCCCTCTGGTGCCCCTTCTGAATCTAATTGTTTCACCTTCCTGCATCATTTCAGTCCGTGCAGCTCACTGAATAGCAGGCTGCACTGCACACTTGCTCAAGGTGCACTTTCACTGAGACAATAAAAGTGCATCTTCAAGAGTGCTAAGAAGATAACTTCCGGTCTCTTCAGACATTATTTAATTTCAGTAGGTTTTCGACTCGTTTATAATCTTGTTTGTCATTTACAATAGAAGAACATGGCATATTTCTTTGCGGAGGAGTGTTGTATTCCTCGCTCTTTACATAGTATTCAGGTTCTTAGTAGATAGCATCAAGCATTTTAAATGCCATGTTTGTCTGCAATGTATCCCTGCCATCGATTTGGTGAGTTTGAATTTCAAATGACAACAATAAAGTCTATTTTCTTAAAGGAATTGCTTCATTTCTGAAGCAGTGCGGTGGGTGATGAGGGGCACAGGGTGGTGGTTCTGTCTTCTGAGATAGGTTTGCAAGTATGGCGCTGGATGCACCTTGAAATGCATCAGGTCACCACATATAAGTAAAATAACTTGTTCCTTCATGTGGGCACATTAGAGAGGTGGCTGCTAGATGTGGCTCTCGAGAGCACTTTTGTCAAGGGCAGTAAAAACCTTAGGACTGCTCTCTGTCGGGTCTCATAGATCAGCTGTGGTGTCTCCGCCTCACTTCAGTTTCTTGTCTAGGCTGGCCTGTTGCTGACGGATGATGTTGTTGTAGGGCCAACCTTGCCCTGTGTCCTTGTATTCGACTCTGAACTGTCATCTCACCCTGGTGTGTCTTTTTCTCAAGGTGAGGTCCTTGAAACACTGTTTAGTGATCCAGAGACAGTTGCACCTGTTTTTGCGTTTTCCTTTTTTCATCTCCCTACCTTTGTCCCACATTCATTTGTTCTCTTGTTGCCCCTGGTTCCCTTTCACTGACTGTCTCTCTATTACTATATTTGCACTCTCCTATTCCTTTCTGGTCTTCCCTTCCTCTGCCGCACTACTCCTTCTTCTTTATCTCTATTTTCTTCAGTCTCCCCATCTCTCTCTCGCTCTCTCTCTCTCTCTCTCTCTCTCTCTCTCTCTCTCTCTATTGTCCTCTCTCGTCTGTCTGTCCCCACTGACTCACTTTCTCCTTTTCTCTTCCCTCCTTTCCCCACTTTTCTTCCTTTGCGCTTCCTTTCTCCCTCTCTCTTTCACTTGCCTCTTGCCTTCTCTCCCTCCTAGTGCCTGTGATAGGAAAGGTAGTCTCCGCTAATGTCCACAATGCCCACACTCTGTTGGTGGGGGTGGCCCACTCCTGATACCCATTATTGGCAGCCCGTGACACAACCAGGTGCATGAGGATCCCATTTAATAGGAGTGATTTCAATTCCCTTAAAAGTTACCAGCTAATGCACTAGGATCTGGGAAACAGGTCTTGAGCCACAAAAAGTCTGCCTCATTAGACATTTATCCTCGCGGCAACCACTGCCAGGGTCCTCTCCTGTCAGAAAGGGAACGAGAAATAACTGCTAGTGCTTCTCGGTCTTTGGCTAAGGTCAAGTGTGTGTGTGTACTGCTAGTGCCTAGAGGGCCCTCTCCTGCCAGAGAGAGTGCAGAGGTAGGATAGTGGAACTGGGGGTGGTGCCAGTAGATTTGCTGAAGGTCCTGGGAGTCTGATAGGACAGTGAAGCTGGGGCAGTGTCTGTAGACTTGCAGGCAGGCCTGGAAGTATCAAAGGATAGTGGAGCTGGGGCAGTGACGTTAGACTTACTGGCAGGCCTGGGAGTGCTAAAGGGTGTACACGAGTCTGAAAGGACAGCTGAGCTGGAGCAGTGCCAGCAGATTTATTGACAGGCTTGCGAGTCTGAAAAGACACTATGACCATTGCTTTATTAACCTTCTTGCTTTTGCAAATATGCTTTAAAATGCACCATTTGCCCACTCTTTTTTCATAAGTTTCTCGGGGGGAGAACCCCCCGAACCCTCCCTATGACATTAGAGCTCGCTCGCCACCGCGCACTCACCACAAACTTTGCGCCTCACCACTTTCATATGTCACCAGCCGCCACTGCAATTACACCCAGTCATGTAACCAGAGACAGGCTGCAGGCACCAAATGGCTAAGGCAGGAACATGTCAGCTTTCAAAAAATGGTATTTTCAGAATTGTAATTTATAATAGTCTTCACCATAAGTTAAGATTTTAAATTAGGAGACACTAAACTTGAACCAGTCATATATTCCTATTTGGAAATTACTTTTGTAAAATGTAATAAGATAATCTCAATGTTGTACTATGGAAGAGATGGGCCTTGCAGTAGCAAAAATCAAATTTAGGAGGTTTTCGCTACAAGGACATGTAAAAACTAAAATTACATGTCCAACCTTTTAGATACACTGCACCCTGCCCTTGGGGATGTCTAGGGCCTATCTCAGGGGTGACTTATATGTATATTAAAAAGGATGGTTTCGTACTGGCGAAAAGTTTTTTTTGCCAGGTTGAAATGAAAGTGTCAACTGCACACACAGGTTCAGCAATGGCAGACTTGAGACATGTTTAGAGGGTTATTTAAGTGGATGGCATGGCACAATCAGTGCTGCAGGCCAACTGGTGGCATTTATTTATACGTTTTCTAGGAATATGTAGTGCACTTTTCTACGGTCTTATAAGTAAATTAAATATGCTGGTTAAGTATAAGCCAATTTAGACTATGTCTTAAGGAGAGAGCAAAAGCCCTTTAGCACTGATCATCAGTGGTAAAGTGCACAGAGTCCTAAGTCAACAAAAACGAATTCAGCAAAAAGTGGAGGAGGAAGGCAAAAAGTTTTGAGGTGGTCCTGCAGAGAAGGCCATTTCCAACACCCGGTATTGTTGGCTCGCAAACCTGTATCAGATTTTATGACAAGACTGAAGGCTCCTATTATGCCTTCTATTCTTCCGTATAACACAACAGCCTGCCCTGCCCTATGCCACTCATCTCGTGTTAGACTAAATTATTATAGGTTATGTCTAGCATCCCCGCCAGACCTGCATACACAAATACCTGGCACTAGGCAGGGCTGCAATCAGCTGAGCATTTAGAAATGGCCCACAGGGTTTAGGTGATGGCTGAGGATTGTGGCTTGATTACATTAGTGCCCACTCTGCTAGTACTGTTGTCATGGTAATTTGGCTGATGCCTCTTCTTGCCCCTGTACAGAAATATGAGTTGATGAAATTCACCCTGACTGTCGGAGCAGAGCTACTCTTATGCGTGGGCAGAATTGTGTATCCAAATTTTTAAACACTTGTACCATCAGAACGTCAGCAAGTTAGATTGTATTCATCTGCTGGCATAAACCACAGCCCCGAGATCTCTGTGAGCAAGTAGCTGTACTTTATATAACCTCCATCCCTGAGTGTCCACTCTATTTTTCCAAATGGCATGCTATTCAGCTGGTCTAGAAAAACAAAAGGTTATCACTTTGATGAAAAAAGAAAATATAGAATATACTCAAATTTCTTTGCCAGATTTAGTAGTCTTTCTGTGGTCCACTCAGGTAGAAGTTTTGAAATTGGACCATAACTCGAAGTGTGAAAGAATATAATCACATGTATTTTTTTCTAGATAGGAATGCTTATAGTAAAATGCTTTCATCCAAAGTAGTAGTTTCTTGCGGTATATCTGTCCTACTGCTCTAGATAATATTCTAACCTACGGAAGTTGTACTATACAAAAACAATATTCCAATACAAAAGGGGCAAACCCAGTAACCCTGGGACCTGGGTACAACAATCTATAGTAGCATGGCGGAAGTGTAGCCCTTGACATTTTATTTATATTCAGACAGACAGAAAAAAACTTTTCAATAGCAATTAAGAGTCAAAGAACCTTTTAACTTAAATTGTAATTATCCATCCGGAGATCCGTCTGGAACGAACGCCAGACAGATGATAAAAGGTCAAGGGCATACCGATCTCTGGACAGATGATAAAAGGTCAAGGATACTGGTGTGCTGGTTTTTCACATTTGTGATTCCTGTGGACACTTCCATTTAAATAACTAAGCCTTTTACCTGGTGCTTGCAGTCTCTCGTAGCAAGTTTTAAATGTACTCAGACATACCTTAGGATTGTAGAAGGGTTGCCTTTAATCCTCGAGGTTTTAATATTTTGATTGCCTTTCACTTTGTGCAAGCCAGATGTTGTACCTACAGATCTAGACACATCCCACAATATATGGCTTTTACCTGAATCTTCTCTCTCGTGCCTCCTACAAAAACATTTTGTCCAGATGACAACCCATTTCTAATTAATGTTGTAATATGGGTCGAAACATCAACAAAAGTAAATGTGGATTGTGTTTTTAATGTTGATTGTGGATTTCCGGCACTTGTATTATATTAGGAGTGTTATGCATGTCAAAATAAAACATTATCCCTATCAGTCATATGTATATATTGCTTTGTATATAACACTGATGCACTATATGCTCACTTTATTCACATGCACTGTGCCTTCACATCTTGCCTTGTAAATAACACTAGTGAACTATATGCTCACTTTATTCACTTGCCCTGTGCAGTCACTTAATAGGGGCACCTAATACAAAAACAAGGCATATCCCACCTTTTTCAAATAATGTGTATCAGCACTGTTTTATTTCCTTTGTGAATAGCACACAATTCCCATGTTCATCAGCAACGTTCGCACTGTTTTACATACATGTTAGTTGAAATATCTGCTTTTTTCAGGCTAGGGAATGCATAGACCTTTCCTTACTAAAGGCACAATCTAATTGTTAAATCATCAAACTATAAGATCATATACATGTTCACTGGCAAATCTGCCCGGTTAGCCAGTATACTTACATCCCAAGGCTGGGAAGCCCGTCTGTAATGGGCAAACAAAGCTACATGTCCCAGAATACAGAGTGCTGTTGGGTGACCAAAAATAGTATTTTCTCAAGTCACACACAGGCTATGGGGTCAAGTGGAAGCTGTGCTTTCATACCAGACCAAACAAAGTCAATTGATGTTTTTTTTTTAATAATAATTTTATTTTTAATTTAACATTTGTCACTTTCATAATCACAGTAATAAACATTCCTTTACAGAGTTGAAAATAAACAATGCCGTGCACAATATTGCTATCAAATATTACGGTTCCCTTTTCAACATTTCCATTTCTACTGTTGATGAGATGCACAGTTCTCCCCAATATGCATTCCAGGTGCCCCATTTTTTGTGCCACTTTTTAGGACAGACTCTAGATTTGTAAACCTCCTTCTCGGCTACCATGCATCTGTCCATTTCCGCCACCCACCCTATTATCAGTGGGCGATCTACTGCCCCCCATTTCATTGCAATGGCTCTCTTCACTAATGTGTATCCCATGGTGGTGAATTGTTGCTCTGTGTTCGTGAGATCGGTTGCATCCCATATATTCAGAATTCTCAGTGAAGGTGTTACAGCGAGTTGTTTCCCTAGTGCATCCTGCATCTTACCTGTGGCCCTTTCCCATAAGTGTCGAATCAGGGGGCAATCCCATACTATATGATAAAATGTGGCTATTTGATTACATCCACGCAGGCAAAGTGCATCTTGCCTTGTCCTTATCTTAGCTAAGGTCACACCAGTGAGGTATGTCCTATGTAGGCTTTAGTTGGATCAAATGGCTGCCTCTCTTGGGGACATCAGGGCGGTTTGCCATTCCTCAACCTCGATCTGTCCCAAGTCTGCCTGCCCTTTTCCCCTGAGAGTATGGAAGGGGTCTGGTGTGTTATTACATAACGTACGGTATGTAAGGGAATGCGCCTTGGTTAGAAGAGGTTCTGATAAGAGTCGATCGTCCAAGGGGGACGCAACTGGTATGGTTGTCAGATCTGTGAGAGCTGTGTTAAGCACATGGCAAATTTTAAGGTACCGAAACATCTCCCCTGGTGCCAATTCATACTTAACCTGTAAGTCTTTAAAGGTAAGTATCTTACCCTTCTGGGAGATTGCCATTAAGTAGAGATTTCTATGGTGTCCCATCTATCAAACCCAGCGTGATGGCAGAGCAGCCCCAGGTGCTGAGAGGACCTTAGGGGTGTCGCGCTTGTCAGTTCTCCTGTCCAATCCAGGTGTTTAGTAGCCTTATGCCAAATGGAGGTTGTGTGAGCCATTGGTCCCAGATATCTCCCTTTGCGGAGGTCTGGTATATAGGGCTCCCAGATACCCCTCTCGTCCGGTCTGATATCGCTCCAACTGGTATGCCGTGTTCGTCGGAAGACTGTACAGCCAGTGATTAACTGCTACCAATTGCCCAATATTAAAGTTGTATTCCAGGAACGCGATGCCTCCATAATACCACCCCTTCGTCAGTTTCTCTAAGGCAATCCACGGTGTCCTACCGTCCCAGAATAATGTCAGAACCTCTGCCTCGACACTGTTAAAATATTAGTCAGGGACATAGTATGGGCAGTTCTGGAGTAGGTAGAGGAATTGTGGCAGTGCTAGCATTTTAAACAGGGCCTCTCGACCTAGCAATGATAATGGCAGTGACCTCCAATGTTTGACCTCATCCCTAAGTCTATGTAGGGGGACTACTAGGTTCTTGTCGTAAAAAGTTTTAGAGTCTGGAGTAATAAATATCCCCAGGTATCGGAAACCGTCGCTGGTCACTGCAACATTACATACTCTGGGTAGCCTGGGTGTAGGGCCATGGAGAACAAAAAGCACTGACTTTGTCCAATTAATGGCATAACCTGAGTACTTGCCGAAGTTTGTAAAGATATTTAATAACCTATGTATCGAGGTGTAAGGGGAGGCTTGGTAAATCAGGATATTGTCGGTGTGTAGCGATATTCTGTCCTCAATTTCCTCCTCCCATTTGAGGCCTCTGAGAGCAACATCTCGTCTCACACACAATGCTAGGGGTTCCAGAACGAGAGCAAAGAGTTGGGGCGACAGGGGGCAGCCCTGTCTGGTCACCCTGTGCAACGTGAATGCCTACGACGTGTGATTGGTCACCCTCACCTGACCGCGGAGCTCATTGTAGAGCAGCCTAACCCATGCTATAAACCTCGGGCCAAACCCAAAGCGAGCAAGTACTTCGAAGAGATAGGGCCACTCTATGGAATCTAATACCATAGAGGCATCCAATTACATAATCACTGCATCCTCCTCTACACATTGCTGCAGTGCCAACACACTACGTACCCGGTAAATGTTCAGTGCTGTATTCCATCCCGGCACAAAACCGGATTGGTCTGCATGAACAAGGGAGGGGGGACAGCAGTGAGACGTGAGGCTAACAATTTTGCCAGGACCTTGACCTCTGCGTTTATCAAGGAGATTGGCCTATACTAGCTACAACAATCCGCCGTTTTCCCGGGCTTACGAATTACCACTATAGAAGCCAGTCTTTGGTCTGCAGGCAGTATTCCATTCTCTAGGCTTTCTGCTTACATGTGATTACGGTGGGGTGCTATCTTCAAGGGTATTGATTTGAGGAATCCTAAGTCAATTGATTTTTCACTACATTAAATGCCACACATAAACTCAACAAAAACATGGAAATGTCCCTCATAGGGAGATTGAAAACTTGGCAGCTATCATTAGCAGCCAAAAGCAAACTACAGTTCTCATGAACTAAAGCGAAACAACTACAGTATAGCATCATAGTCGCATAAACCAACAGTATACGCTATATCCCTCTTGACTGTGAGCAACAAGCCCTCTTTTCTTGCTGCTCACAGTCAAGATAGGTATCATTTGTATACATTATTTCTTCTTATCTGAAGTGTGATTTATACAAGTTATTATATGTTTGTGGCCTGGTCTTTCCCCCTTTCCTTCTTTTAGCATTTATACTCCCCTGTTGGCACAGCGTAATGCATTTGCACATGCCTGTTTGTACTGAGAGCTTTTATCTCGTATCAACTACGCTACATTCTATTCCCCTCAGAATTTCTTTGCCGCCTTTTTTGTACAGCTGGAGAGTGCTTTGCTTCACTGAGGCATTGGGGTGACACAGCTTTGATTTTGGCGGTTACATCTCTCATTGGTAACTGCAATGCCCCATAGACACGCCTGTGACTCGACTAGGGTCCACCTTCAATGCAACCCTCCTCTCTCTTCAAGAGCCGCCTCCTAGGCCTTTGTAAGTGACACTCTTTGCTTGTTCCTCCTCAAACAGCCTCAAGGCTCCTGTCAGGCTGAATTTATATTGCATTACATGCTAGTGAACATTATATATTTTAAATTTGTTAAATATTTTCCCAGATTGATACTTATTTTAAAAATAACATGTGAGTTGACATTCTGAAATAAGCCATTTGGTACTAATGGATCCACTTTTAGAACTCTATTTTGCTAATTCTGTGATTTCCATCCTTTAATCAAGCATAATAGGTGCCTCTAGTCTTGTAATAAAATGGACATTTTCTTAGCTTTAGTGAAAGATAGTCCTGATTTTATTAAAGACACGAGGCGAGTATTACATCGAGTATGAAAGATATATCTCCAGCCAAGCAGGACAACAGGTTGGTGAAACGATGGATGAGTTCGTTAAAAGACTTGAGACATTCATTAAACATTGCAAGTTCTGTGATTTCCCCAATGAAGTAGCCATGCGACTCAGAATTATTGATGACTGCCTTTTCAACATGTTAGAAGGTGCATGTTGAGAGAAACACACACTGGAAAAATGCTAATGGCTGTGAGAGCTGATGAGTGAGCAGATCGACCAGCTGCTGAAATGGAAGCAGGAACGACCCAACATAAATCGGCCCTGACCCTAAATAGCAAGCACCAGCGAAAACAAGATACAAGTTAGTCGACATCTTTAAAGATTCAAATTTATGCTTCTGGTATGGATTGTCATTTCCCCATGAGGGTAAATGTCCAGCCATAGGGCAGACGTGTAAAGGTTGCAGGAAAGAAAAACACTTCATAAAGTTCTGCAGAGCAAAAGAAAATTAAAATGCACCTCTGGGGAAGGGCAAAATGTATGCCCGAGCGTCCTAGAAGCATTCTTGTCACGCCCAAAAAAGTAAAAAGCAACATCAGCTATGGAAAATGGAAACAAGATCGCATCTATCATCATCAAGCTCATCATGGAGAAGCTCTTCGACATTACTATTGAGTGCCGATAAAGAAGAGGGGTGTGTCTTAATAACAGCTACCAAGGAACGACATGCATATGTAGGCGTAGCTGCTTGCGTGGAAGACCACAAGTCAAAAGAAACTCACCAAACAAAACAACAAACTGCATTGGGACAATGTCCCAAAATAAAACTTAAAGTGAATGATCAACCAATAACATTCATTTATTTTTTTAAATATATTTTTATTGCAGGAATCAATTACAGTTTCAATTTAGTCACCTGTATGGTGTGCCACTACAGTCACACCGACAATACAACAACATCTATACACGGCCATTCAGCCCACAACCTGGAGGTCGGGCGGCATGTACGCCGAATCATCGTTTGATAGCGCCGCTCCCTGTGAATGGTAAACAGGTGAAGATGAATAAATCTCTTCTGCTTTTCTAAACAACCTAAGCAAACATCCTTCCCCTCCCAAACAGCTAACCCCCCCAGAGGATCAAGTTCCAGCCTTTAGTGTCACAAATCTCTAGTGCTTAATGGAAGCCAATGTAGCTCCCTCTCCCTCTGTCCGCAACCCCCCTCCCATCCCGCCATCGGTGAGCTAGTATACTTTCAAAGAGCTTAAAGTAGGAGACAATGTATTTTCAAATGCAAGTACTGCGCCTGCATGATGCTACGGGGGCATGGGTAGATCCCCATCAACACTCTCTGAGTCAGTGTGTATGTCGTGGTCGCGCAGGGCCTGCACCAACGTCTCCCAAGCTTGTGCCGCCTCTAGTGCTCACTCGTCTGGTCGCCGCCGCGCCAGCTGATATCGCAGAGTACTCTCACTCCCCGCCCATTTAAGGAGTTCATTGCGCCATTTAGTGCCTGTTGGACCAACCCGCGCCTTCCAATGTCTGGTATTTCCCGCTTAGCCAGGAGCTACCCCAGGTCAATGAACTTACTAGAAATGTTATTTTTGGGGGTATGTGGGAACCAGTGCAGGATCCCCACCGCAGCGTCTAATTGCAGGGACCTTCCTTTACTCCGCTTAGCGTATCTCCTACGAACGTCCAGTAGGAGGTCAGCGCGGGACAGGACCATAACATGTGGATGAGGTCAGCCCCGAGCGCCCGGCATCTAGGGCAGGCTGCCGTGTCCGAGGCGAAATATCTCTGTATTTTCTCCGGAGTCAAATAGGCCCGATGTAAGATATAGAAGTGGATCAGCTGGAACCGAGCACACCGCGTGCCCTTCCAGGCCCGGCGTAGCAACTGGGCCCACGTGGCCTCCGGAATGTCCTTCCCAATGTCTGTTTCCCATCTGGTCCTGAGCACCTCTAGGGGGGCTAGTCGCTCGCTGATCATCCTGGAATATAAGCACGTTACCGCTTTAACCGTCCCTGCCGACATCATGACATACTGACACGCCGCCGATAACTGCGGTTCCTCAGGACCAGTCTTCCAGTGTGCCTGGATCGCCCTAGTGACCGTCGCGTGAAGTAGAAAATCACCCCGGGGGATGTCAAAACGGTCCAGAAGTACCTGAAAAGGCAACATCATCCCGTCCTCATAAAGGTCGCCCACGAGCTGTATGCCCGCGTCCTCCCAGACCCGCAACCGCGACCAGTCGCCGCCATGCGGTAGGGCGGTGAGCATCCCCAGCGGGATCTCCGGGGCGTAAGGCCGTGACACTCCCAGCCTGCGGTGTACTCGGTTCCAACACGATCTAATGGTGCGTTCCTCTTGAGGGAGGTCCCTCAAAACTAGTCTTTGTTGCAGCGCAACATAGGACAAACATGCCTGGGCATGCCACTGCCCCTCGTTTCTTCCGGGCCGCGAAACTCCTGTGCTACCTCCTGAGTGTAAGTTTGCAACTGGGCAGCCAAGTAGTACGTTTCAAAGTCGGGCACGGCCAGTCCCCCCTCCACCTTCGGTCTCATCAGGGTCTTGAGCGCCACTCTGCGGCGGCCCGATCCCCAGAGGAACGTCACGATCAGAGAGTCCAGGTATCGGAAGCTGGCCGGTGGGATCCAGACCGGGAGTGTCCTGAAATAATATAAAAGCCGAGGGAGCGCCACCATCTTCAGCAGCGCGATCCGTCCCATTACCGACAGCGGTAGGGTGGCCCAAAAGGACATGCTACCCTTCAATGGGCGGATGCATCTGGAGATATTGCCCTCAAGGGTGTCAGCAGGGCAATGATAAACATGCACCCCGAGATATTTAAAGCAGCTAGGTTCCCATCGGATCGCCCTGGGAGTGTCCGGCTGGGGATCATCTCTGCGGACCGGGAACAGACAAGTTTTCGCCCAATTTACTCTGAGACCCGATATCTCGCCAACGACCGTGAGTACCGCATCAGCCCCGGCCAAGGCCGCACCAGCGTCCTCAAGGAAGAGCAGTAGGTCGTCTGCATATAGGGAGATGTAGTGGTGCCCCGATAAGGTCTGCAATCCCCTGTAATGGGTCCCCGTGCGGATCGATATCGCCAAGGGCTCAACCGCAAGGGCGAATAGCAACGGGGACAGTGAGCATCCCTGTCTCGTGCCCCGTTCCACTGAGTAACGCTGGGAGATCAGCGAGCACGAGCGAACTCTAGCCACCGCCGAGGCATATAACACTGTGGTCCAACGCAGGAACCCCTCACCCAGGCCAAAACGCTCAAGTACCCTACGGAGGTAAGCCCTCTCCAAGCTGTCAAAGGCCTTCTCCAGGTCAATCGAAAGGATCATGGGACTAGGAGCCTCAGCGTGGTCTTCTTCCAACAGGCGAAACAAGCGGCGAATATTCATCGTAGTGTTACGCTTGGGAATGAACCCCGCCTGGCCGGCATGCACCAAGGAGCCCATGTGATCTAGGAGACGCGAGGCTAATATGCTACTTAAGATCTTATAATCAACCATGAGCATCGACAACGGCCTGTAGGACGCAGGGTCATTACCCTCCCTACCAGGCTTGAGCAAGGGTACCACTAGGGCCTCACTCATCGAGCCGGGCAGGCACCCCCGGGTCCTCGCTTCCCTGTAAACCACCTGAAGTCTTGGGGCCAGGAGGTCAGCATAGGTGGAATAAAACTCCACCGGGAGTCCGTCAAGGCTGGGTGTCTTGTTACGTGCCATCTTTTTTATTGCGCTACGGATCTCCCCTAGCTCCACATCCCTCCCCAAGTCCTTCGCCTGTGAGGGCTCCAGGGTGGGGATCTGCAGGTCGCACAGAAAGCCGTCAACAGGGGCGGTGTCAAGCGGCAGCCTACTGTGGTATAGTACCTCATAATAACGGCGAAACAGTCAAGGATCTCGGGTTGGACCTCCTCGTCCTCAGCAGTGCGCATGGCCACCGTGGGTGTGGTGCGCCTTGCTGGGTTGGCAAGCCAAGCCAGAAGCGCCCCCGATTTTTCACCCTCGGCAAGCGACCTAGTCATGTAAGCCTTATAATCATAGCTTCGCAGCCGCTCGACCTCTATAGCCACCGCCTCCCTCGCCCCCCTCGCCGCCAAGGTCTGTTGCTGAAGCTCCGGCCGGCCGGGGCGAAGGAGTTCTAGGTCGCGTAGCTTCCGATCAGCTTTGTTCAGATCCTCCATGAGGACCCGGCGCGCCCCAACCTTCTGTGAGATACAATAGCCCCTAACCACTACTTTAAATGCGTCCCATTCCGTGGCTCTCTCTCCTCAGTCGTGCCCTCGTTCGTCTCAAAGTACCCAACGATCTTGTCCTCCAGGCCACTTCGGAACACCAGATCCTCCAGTAGCTCGGGGCGCAGTTTCCAAGTCGGCACACAAGGGGTGCCCGGAAGCCATCGAAAATCCGCCAATAGTGGGTTGTGGTCGGAGATGGTCCTTGCCAGGTATTCAGATCTCACGGCTGAGGAAACCAGTTCCGTTGATCCCAGCAAGCCATCTAATCGGACATGCAACTCGTGCATGCTGGAGAAATGGGAGTAGTCACGGGTGTAGGGGTGTTGGGCCCTCCAGATATCTGTCAGTCCCCACTTAGTCTGCCAGTCTAGTCTACCCCTGGACACCCGGTGGGTCGGAGAGTCCGGGAGGGGAGGGTGAGACCTATCGAGGTTAACGTCCTCCACCGAGTTAAAATCCCCTCCTAACAAGAGGGGTCCCGACAGGTAAGAGGCCAGGGAACCCGACAGAGCGGCCAGAAAGGCGAGTTGGTCCGTGTTAGGTGCATAAATGCAGCAAATGTTCAGCTCCCGTCCCCCCAGTCTGCCGGCGAGTGCTACATACCTCCCCTCCGGATCTACAACATATCTATGCACCTGCAGTGGAACCCCAGCCCTCACCCAGATCAGTGCGCCCCTAGCATAAGCTGAGTATGTGGTGTTATATACCTGCCCTCGCCATCTGCGCTGTAGTGCCAGTCCCTCAGACTTGGTGAGGTGCCTCTCCTGTAGTAGCGCAATCTGCACGCCTCTGCGTACCAGGTAAGCGTGCACTTTGTGTCGCCTGGACATGGAATTCAGTCCCCGCACATTCCAAGTAACACATTTCAGGGTTGACGGATCAGCCATTGTCCCAAAGTATTTCCTCTGGTCTCCCCAAGCTCTGCTCAAACATAGGCGAGCACCTATTCAATCCCACACCGATGGCGAGTTCCCCCTTCAACAACAAAAGAACAACCCCAAAACATGAACCTCCTCCCTTCCCCCCCAGAACAGGTTCCAAATAGTACCATCTAGTTCCCATCCAAACTGTGCCCACTGACAATCCCCCCCGAACTAGCCTGACGGTAGTCACCGCAGACGTGTCTTAAGGGCAATGTGGGGGCCGAACGCCGACCGGGGGTCTCCGCACTTCAATGCTACCGAAATGCAATCGAGCCCTAAGTCACTAGGGCCAAAAAAGGGGGTGTAACCACAACCCACCATATAATCAGCTACTTAACAATACCCCTGAAACCCCCCCCGCCCCTCCATTCACCCATCTCCTTCCCTCCAACCAGAGCCGGCTCACCCGAAATCATAATTGTTCATCAAGTATGCCTTCCGCCGTCTCTGGGGTGATCACCGGGAGTGTCACACTATCTGATTCAGATCCCTCCGTGTCCGAGCGGCAACCACTCTCACCAGGCTCCGAAAGTTCAGGTGCGTGTTCGCCTTGGGAGCCAGAGATATTGGAGACCATCTCCAGTGCCCCTCGCCGCTCCGCCTCAGTCTCCAGCATTGAGGGTGGAACAGTCCTGCCCCTGCGATGTCGGACACGCTTAGACCTCCGCAGCAGGTTGCTCTCTGAAGTGGACTGGGAGGATGCCCCAAAGCCATCTTTGCCAGCTCTGTACAACTCAAGCCAGCTGCATGCGTCGTCCGGGGTATAGAAGAACTTGGTCGTGCCGTCCAGGATGACACGGAGCCGTGCTGGAAACAACAAGGAATATTGGATTCCCTCGCTCCTCAGCTCCCTTTTCACCGCCAGAAAGGAGGTCCGCCTCCGCTGTGTCTCGTATGTATAATCTGGAAAAATGTTCACCCGACTGTTTGCCACTTGGAACGGCCCTTTCTGTCTGGCGGCATTGAGAAGAAAGTCCCTGTCCCAAAAATGGAGTAGCCGCGCTACCACCGGCCGTGGGGGTCGGCCCTGTTGCGGCGGTCTCGCCGGCACCCTGTGCGCTCGTTCCAGGGTATAGAAGGAGGGGAGCCCCTCTGGCGCCACCACCGTCCTCAGCCAATTTTCCAGATACGCCACCATGTCCTCACCCTCGATTTTTTCCGGAAGGCCTACCACCCGAATGTTATTCCTCCGATTGAGCCCTTCCGAATCCTCTGCCTGCCTCTCCAGAGCATCTATGCGGGACAGAGCATCCTTTACTGTAGCCTCCAAAGATTTTTGAGCAGGCTCCAGGAGCCCCACCGAGTTCTCCACTTCTTTAACTCTGTCCGAGAGCTTACCATGGTCCGCTCTGAGCAGGCCCAGACTCGTCGCGACTTGAGCAATGTCTTGTTGGAGGGCCGATCGGGTTTCAGTGATCGCTAGCAGGATCCTGTCAAGTTGCTGTTGAAGGTGCGGGTTCCCTTGTCCCTCCGAGTTCAAGCGGTCGTCGTTATCAGGCGTCTCCACATCAGAGGCAGTCTGGACGCCCCCCCTTAGCTCCTTTCGGTTTCCCCATGGCGGTCAGGGTCCTCAGCAGCGGGTCTCCGCGAGACCTCGTCGAGGGAGGGGGCAAAGCAGGGCGCCCCTCGCCGCTGCGGTATGGTCGTGGGAAATGGCGATATCACTTGGTCCCCCACCTTCCAATGGTTAACCAACGTCCAAGGAGGCCAGACCAGCGGCCGGAAGTTCAGGAGGCCAAGGGGAGCGTTAATGGCCGGTGAGGCAAGAACGTCCAGGCCAGCGTGTAATGGCGGTCTCCGCTGGCGCCACGTGATGCTGATATGCCAGTCGTCTCTTCCACACTCAGTGCGCAGGCCGGGCAAGAGTCAGCAACCCCCATTTCAGGGGAGGTGGGGCACGGCCCACTATCAGGCCCGAGCGATCCGCCTGGGGCGGTGGGTCAGCGTCTTGCCCAAGCACCGCCTCACCGTTCACTCCTCTCTCCCGCAGGCGGTGGGGGGGCCAAATCTCCCACCGCGGAGCGGTTGTAGGGCCTCTCACCCCCAAAGCCGGGGATCCAGGCCGCGGATGACCGTGGCGGTCTAGGTCGCGTGATGCAGGTCACCGTGTACTTTCTCCGCACATCTCCGCAGCGGAGTGCGGTGGCGGTCACGTGGGGCCGCACTCTAAGTAGCCTCAGGCTTCCAGGTCGTCAGCCGACGGTAGCGACCTCCCCAGGGTCCAGCGGAGAGCAACAGCCGTGTCGGGGGGCGCCGGGCTCTTCGGGGTACTCCGCCGTCCCAGGCTCACAGAGACGAGGCGGGCGCCATCTTGGCCTCCGCTCCGTATGTCTCGCGGTCGTCTGGTCTCAGCAAGCGGGGCTTCACCATCGGCCCCCGGCGTCTCTCACCCGAGTAGGACCCACAGCGGTCACCGGTGTGGGGGTCGGGTCACCCGCAATGCCCAGTAAGCAGGATAAATGACGGCTCGATCTCGGAGCCGAGCGTCTAGGCGACCTCCGCCATCGGCGCTCAAGCCACGCCCCCAACCAATAACATTCATCATAGACAGTGGTGCTTCAATTAACATCATTCCCATGGAGAAGTTTAACAGCCTGTCCACTGTGTTTCGCCATACTCCATAAGGCACAGAGGTGTACACATGGGCTGCTTCTGAAACGCTGCAAAGCCAAGAATCATTCATAGCAACCATGCTACACAAAACAATGTCAGTACAAGTGTCAATCAATGTACTTCAAGGCACTTCATCCAGGACCAGTTTACTCGGTTTTGCCACCACTGCTGACAAGGTATTGATATCACTCAGTTAGACCATCACACTCAGTCTGAGAATGTGAGTAAGTTCCCATCATTGCTTCATGGTTTAGGAAGAGACTCAAGACAATGAAAGCGCAACTTCATATCAATGAGAACATTTGCCCTTTTGCTCAATGACACAGCAGAATTGCCTTTCATTTGAAAGAAGCTGTCAAGAAAGAACGAAAGGCACTGTTGAAACATGACACCATTGAATGCGTAACCGGTCCTATGCCATGTGTTTTGCCCATAGTGGTAGTGCAAAAAAAAGGACAATAGATGTGCGCTAGGCTAACAAAGCAATTACGAGAGAAAGACGTCCTGGTCCTCACATAGTGGACATGATCATGCAATTAAATGAAGCCAAATTCTTCTCCTGTCTAGACTTGAACAAGGAATACTATCAGCTCGAACTAGATAAGAATTTCAGGTACGTTACTACTTTTTCAATCCAGGTTAGTTTGTTCAGATACAAAAGACTATGTTTTGGAATATCTTCAGCTACAGAAATATTTCAAGATGTTATACACCGAATAATTCAACCTGTAACACATGCTTTCTTTTTTTTTTAAATAAAACTTTCTGGAGCCAGTTCTTACTACAGAAATATAGCACATACAGCATTTATCAAATACATTGTAATTCAGGAAGTACAAATATATAGCTCATAAGAAAAATAAAAAGATAGGGAGAAGAAGAGCCTGATAGATTAATATCCTGATCATTCACTGATTCCCCAGCGTCGCTAGTCCCAGTGAAGGATGGACTATATCCTTTAAAATGTTTAAAGAGATTTGAGACCTCTGGCCATGGCTAAAGCCGTCTCAGCCCCATAAATTTGTTGCAGCATTGTCCACCATTCTGTCACTTTTGGTGCCAACGGATTAAATGATGCTCTAGCGATACACAAGCGAGCATTTATTTTATGACGATAGGGAGTAATGACCTCAAGTGACCTGCGCAATCCTGCTTATGCCCCAGCAATATCTGTTTATTGGTTATATGAAAATCAGACCCTTGATGTTCATTTAAAAGTGAAACAAGACTAATCCCAAACTTCTAGAGCATGGGGCAGTCAAATCAAATTAAATAAAAAAATACCTTATTCGGCATAAAACAATACCATAAAAAGTACAGTGTTAAAAATATCTCAGACATTTTAAAAACCATGCTAAAAATCTATTTACCAACAGTACCTGAAGTATAATAGATTCAACACAAGGATCATCTCATAGAGCTAACATAAAATGTCCTAGGTTAAAATAGTTTGTCCTAAAAGTATGGTGCAATATTTCATTGGGCGATTACAGAATCAAAACACAGATGAAAATTCATAACCTCCAGAGGGATACCCTTCCTTTCTCAGAGCGACAGATGTTAGACACCAAGACATTCATTCCTTTCCTCTGCTGGTTCTAAGTTTCATCGTCAGTCTTAGAAAATTTACTGCGCAAAAGAGCATTAGAGGCTCTGCAGACAATTTCAGAAAGAATAGGGCCACCTTAGCTTGTTTAAACTTGGTATGGCATGGGGCAGTCAACAAACTATGTCATAGCAGCTAAATTTCTGACAATATGATTTGTCAGGGGCTCAAGAAGTTGACCAGTTTGAAATACATTTGGGTGTGTAATAGAGCATCCAGATAGTCCTAAAATACAGCAGTTTGAGACTAACAGAGCTCACAGATTGAGCTAAAACTGTGAGAGCCACGCTGCGAGTTTGGGTTGGGCATTGTCCTTAGGCAGGGGTGCAGGGAGGGGGGTGGGGTGAGCGGGGTGGGGAGTTCTATGTTTGTTCGTAATGGCGTATTTTTGTTGTGGTTTGTTTATTGTATGTTTGTGTGTGTTTTTGACTCAGGTGATTCTCCATTACTGATTTTAGTCGCAAATGGGTTCGAAGGCACATGAGAAACGTGGATCGGGGATGAAAGTTCTGAGCTGGAATGTGAATGGCTTGGGTGATAAGATCAAAAGGGGTATGGTCAACCAACTCATTAGGAGACACTCCCCGGAAGTTGTATTATTGCAGGAAACTCACTTGATAGGCAACAAATGCATGGCCCTGCATCGAGGGGGATTCACGATGGTGGTACATGCGGGCTTCACATCCGGTTCCAGGGGGGTGGGTAACTCCTTCCCCTTTTCAGTACAGAAGACCTGGATTGCCCAGCGGGGTAGATACGCTGGGGTTGCGGGCCAGCTGGAGGGTCAGATAATCACATTATTGTCAGTTTATGTTGCACCAGCTCTTCAGTCTGAGACCTTTCGGGACTTAAGAAATATAATCCTTGCTTTCCCTCTGGGGCGATTAGTGATCGGCGTAGACTTCAATTCAGTATTAGACGGGGAATTAGATCGTCGACCACCCCGGGTATTGCCGCAATCCCAGAGGTGGCTTTCTGAGTTCTTGGATGTGCTTGGGTTTGTTGATTGCTGGCGTGCGCGAAACCCGAGATCGGTTCATTACTCACATGTTTCAGCTGCGCACGGGTCTCTCTCCCGACTGGACTATATGATTGTTCCGATAGCAGCGACATCCTTGATCTCGGAGGTCAAATATTTGGGGAGGGGTGTGTCGGGCCACTCCCCACTATGGCTTAGCCTGACGTTTGACATCACCTCAGTGGGTAGGGAGGCCCCGATTAGTGCTTGGAGATTGAGAGACCCAGTGGTGAAGAAAGAGGTCCTTAAGGTGGCGGATAGATACTTTGTAGAGAATGAAGGGTCGGTCTCGTCTGCCGAGACGCTTTGGGAAGCCTTCAAATCCGTGGTGAGGGGAGAGGTGTTGTCTGCTGTATCACGACGCAAGAGGGACGGACTGGCGGAGATATCTAGCAAAGAGGAGGAAGTTCTGAGTTTAGAACGCTGTTGTGCGGAGTCCCCAGAGTCGGTGGACCTCCACTTACTGAAACTCCGGGAAGAGGAATACAGGATTTTGGCTAGGGAGGGCGCAGTGGCGCAACACAATGCTACACAAAATCGCATATACGAGCATGGGGATAAGGCCGGGAAACTCATTGCCTGGTTGGAGAGAGGAGAGCATGCGTCGAGGTTGGTTCCAGAGTTGAATAGTCAGAAACGAGGTGTGATAAGAGATCCGCAGGCGGTGGCAGATGAATTTGGAGAGTACTATCGGGGAGTTTACAAGGCTGGGAATGGTTACACTGAGCAGGAGAACGGAGATATGATCAAAGACATCGTAATGCCCCGCCTCTCGGAAGAGGATAAAAGTTTTCTAGACTCTGCTGTTACGGTAGATGAAGTCGCCCAGGCCCTTAGACAGGTTAATTCCGGGAAGGCCACGGGCCTGAACGGGATACCTATTGAGTTATATAAGCTGAATACCAATAGAGTTGCACCGTACCTCCGTGCCTCGTTTCTCAAGAGCCGAGCGAAGGGGGAACTCCCATACGATCAACGATTCGCCAATATAGTTGTTATTCATAAACCAGCCAAGCCTGAGACAAGTTACTCCTCGTACAGACCCATCTCGCTCCTTAATGTAGAACCTAAGGTTTTGGCCAAATTACTTGCTACCAGATTAGTGAAAGTTATCACGACACTGATCCACCCGGACCAATCCGGCTTTATGCCCAACCGAAATACTGCACTAAATTTGCGACGGTTGCATGGTGTGCTTGGTGGGACATTGAGGCTTGAGGAACCAGCGGTCCTCGTTTCGTTAGATGCCACAATGGCGTTCGACAGGGTGGAATGGCCATATTTGTTCGCAGTAATACCAACAAACAAGTAGCAGAGAGTCAGACAAAAAGAACGAGAAAAGGCTACAAACTCAGTGTCTATGTGAATGGATGGAGGAAAGAAACCATGAATAAATCACCTAGCGTATTCATTCATTTAAGGAAAAAGTATTCCCATCAGTTGTCGACCTGTACCGCCCTTCATTATCTGGGATCCTTCGTTCCCCGAAGGCAAGAAAGAAAACCCATAAAGGACTGGCAGATGTGACAGCCTAATCCAAATGTGGGTCCCAGTGATAGATAGTGAGAAAGGGGGAGGGTGTCAACTGAATAGCAGTGCAGAAAAATATAGTGAAAGGAAATATATATAACACAAGTGCTAAGACCTGTGTCTATAAATAAAATTGGGTAGTGAAGGGATTAAAGACTTTAATATGTACCACTTCAGTCCCAAATCTAAAAAGGAGTGCGAAGATAGTAGTGTCAACAAATAACTACTCTTAGGAGTGTAAGGTCAACATGTTTCTGCAGACAGACGGAGCCAAAAGGTATCCTGCTGCTTCATCAGGACCATTATCGCTACTGCTATATAAGTTAAAAGGGGTATCACCTGATTGTGATCTGAATCCTCCTTCTCCTTGCTTCCAGGACATGACCAGTAAATGAAGTTCCATATTTGTTCGCAGTATTGACTAAGCTGGGTTTCGGTGACGGTTTTGTGAGTTGGGTGCGCTTGTTATATGCGAGGCCGCTGGCAAAAGTGGTTGTAAATAACTGTAAGTCCCGGGATTTTCTTCTTGGGAGGGGCACCAGGCAGGGGTGTCCTCTTTCGCCGTTGCTTTTTGCATTGGCCATGGAACCGTTAGCGGCGTGGGTGCGATGGGATATTACTATACGTGGCTTGCGTTGGTCGCCGGGTGGGAGGATAAGATATCGCTATATGCTGACGATGTTTTGCTCTACCGTACCAGGCCGAAGTCCTCCTTCCGATGCTTCCTAGATGTCCTTACTATTTTTGGGAAGTATTCCGGCCTGGCTATTAATTGGAGTAAATCAGTGCTTTATGTATTGACTGGAGACCCACCGGAAGTCCCACACACCTGTCCTATTCGTATAGAAGAGGATGGCTTTAGATACTTGGGGATCTATGTTTCGCTTGACCCGAAACGACGCTACGACAATAACCTTGCGTCCCCTTTGGCTCGCTGTAGGAGAGATGTGGACCGTTGGAGAACTCTCCCATTGTCCCTGTTGGGTAGGGTAATACTCTTTAAGATGTTGGCCTTACCTAGATTTTTATACGCACTGCAGAACGCGATGGACCCCGTGCCGGCTGCCTATTTCAGGGAGATAGAAGCCCTCCAGCGACATCTCTTGTGGGACGGAGGGGCGCGTATAGCCTTTGGCAAATTGACTCGGTCCTGGTATGACGGTGGTATTGGACTCCCTGACCTGAAGAAGTACTACTGGGCAGCCCACTTGGCCGCGCTGAATCATATAGTCTATGGTATTCCAGGAGACCGGGCTATGCTATGGATCGGGGCCAGGCCCCGGGTGGTAGAATAGAGAGGGCTTTGTACTCTAGACTGGGCAAGTTTCCTCTGTCGGGACCGACGGCGCACACGGTACGGGTGTGGCATGCTGCCACCAGAGGCCTGGGATGGGAGGGCAGGCTTACACTAGCCACTCCATTGTTCAACTCTGAGAAACTGGGTAGCCTGTGGATGTCAAAAGGGTTTGAAAACTGGGATCTGATAGGAATCACCCAGATTAAGGATGTGTGGGGGAAGGTCACTATACACACGTTTGATTCACTTGCCAAGCAATATAGTCTACACCAAAATGAACACTTTCGTTATCTTCAGGTCCACCACTCCTTATTGACTCACATTCCGAAAGGAACGGTACTCCCTGAGGCGTCACCCCTGGAGGACCGGGTCCTAGACGGACACATCCCAGATAAGATGATCTCGCTGATATATCGTAAACTAGTTAACAACGCAGAGGACCCACTGATTAGACTCAGGGCGCAATGGTGTTCAGATGGTCTTGACATGGATGATGAGGACTGGATAGAGGCGTTGTCCTCCCCCTGAGTAGTGGCTATCTCAATGAGGCTTTGATTAGTCCAGTTGAAGATACTTCACAGAGTTTATATCACAGGGCCACGACTTGTGCGAATGGGCAGGGCGGCTGGAGCGGAGTGTAAGCGAGAATGTGGGGAAGAGGGCACATTGATCCATATCCTTTGGCACTGCACATACATACACGCGTACTGGGTGAAGATCCACGAGAAACTGAGAACTGTCTTGGGGTTGGAAGTACGAATGGAAGCTCGAAGATGCCTCTTGAATATTTGGGAACCGACAGATCTGAATGACTAACAGAAGCAATGGGTAACGCTGTCATGTATGGTTGCCAAGCGCAATATAGCTCAGTTGTGGGGTGCCCGCCAACCGCCCCGAATACGTAAATGGGAAGAAGATCTAGACTGGTGTATGATGAGAGAGCGGGCGGTCTATGTTGCACGGGGCTGCCCTCGGAAGTGGACGAAGATATGGGGGGCCTGGAATCGGTATCGTGGGGACCTCTGTGAAAACCCTATTGATGACCCTGATATGCTAGTGCAGGTCTCTCCTTGATCCAAAGTTTAATTTATTCATGGATTGATCCTACAACGTGCTAAATGAACCGTAATGTTGTTATTTATGCTTTCACCTGAGAAGTAATTTTTTTCTTTTGTATTGTTTTTCAATAATAAAAAGATTTCCACACAAAAAAAACTGTGAGAGCCTCTTGCAATTCAATGACCATGATTTTGGATCCATTTGAGGCCATTTGCATACTGCCGTCCTGTGCTGATGAAATAAACTTCTGGTAAAATTGGCTAATAGAAGCTTTACCAAAGGTTTGATAGCGGTTGACCAGGATTTCTGAAATTTCACATTGAATTTCCAGCTTACATCTAAGCAATAAATAGTCCCTTATGTGCAGGTATTTAAAGAAAAAACGAGGTGGAAGACTAAATTCCTCTTGTAATGAGAGAAACGTCCGACACTCCTGATAATCATAGAGATGACTAAGATTCCTGCTACACATATGTCCTCACGCTTTCCACATTTTATCAGGAAATATGTCTGGGAACATCGGGTTGCCCCATAAAGGAGTATGGTGGTGAAATGTGGGTAAAGAGTATTTATTGCAAATTTCTTGCCATATCCAAGCGATGTCCCTGATTATCTTACATCTCACTGATAAAAGCGCTCAAACTGGAGGATGTTGAAGAGCTCACTTTAATGTAAAACCATCAACAGCAAAAGATGCAGTAACTGATTCACAGCAATTGGAATGTAATCATTCCATCAATGATGTAATCAACAGTGTGTTCTTTATAGTGACAGTAAACATAACACATCCCCTATACACAGTAAAAGAAGGAAAAATGAAGCTTAAGAAAAGGATGTAGAAAGAATCAGAAAAAGAATAAAATTAATACATGAAAAATGATTACATAACATAATCCATGAATCTCCTAGGAAGCTGTATGGATCTACCATGAATGTTACTCTGGTCACGACTAGAAGAAACATCACTGGAATAGTCAGAAAACCTAGAACCCTTATTAAAGTGATTCTTGAAATCATTGCACTTAGCTAATTTAGACATATTCCAAGTGCAACCGTTATCTAAAGTCACAAAAAATGTTTTAATAGCAATAATGGTGAAAGGACCACTGAAACTGGAAACACCCTTGTGACCAAACTTCGTTTTTTTCACCAGAACACTGTCACCCACATTCCATTTTCTAAATTTTACAGCCATCTTGTCAACATAACGTTGTTTATATTTTTGTTGATACTTTGTCAACACATCCCTTCTTCTCACCTCGCTCTCCACACTATCATCACTGACCTTCTCCGGAAGCCAAGCTGGGTTGAGTTTTGAACTCGCCAATCTACCCCTCAAGGCTTCAAAAGGAGACTTCTGCATGAAAGCATTAGGAGCCGTGCGATGAGCGCACCATGTCTCCCTTAAAACACTGTTAAATGAAACCTTAGACTCCAAAGCCCGTTGTGCACAACTCTTCACAACCCTATTCATTCTCTCAGTGAGACCATTCGCTTGCGGAGAATAAAGGGCTGTTTTCTGGTGAACAATTCCAAGAACTTTAAGGAAAATATCCATCTCATTGGAGGTGAATTGTACCCCATTATCTGTGAGCAAGTACCTAGGCACCCCTTCTGACACAAACACATCCCTTAAGAACTCAATCACAGTTCTAGAATTCACAACACCCATACATTTTGAGACCACCCATTTAGAGGTGTAATCCACCAACACTACAACAAATCTCTCATGTGAAGGCATAAGCTCAAAAGGACCTGCAATATCCAACCCCAACTTAGTCCACACCGCAACAGGAACCTCAACAGGAGAAAGAGGAGACTGACTAGTGGTGCGTGAGTTGTCATTGACCGCACACAAGTGACAATCTTTCACAACTGCCTCCACCATACGATCCTTTCCAGGCCACAAGTATCTGTCTCTGATGCGAGCTTTGGTGAGATTCCTTCCCAAATGCCTCTCATGAGCCAGGTTAACGACTTTCTCCCTCAAATCGCCCGGAGGCACTACCCTGTCTCCTCTCATCAAATTATCTTGGCAAAAAGTCAAATCATTTCTTACCGTCCAATAAGGCTTGAACTCACACTCAAGTACATCATAATTTGGCCAACCATTTCTAATGACATTTCCTAAAGATTGAAAAGTGACATCATCCTTAACACACTGCAACCATTCCTCCTTGGATATGGTAGACTCCAATACCCAATTTATACATACTCCAACTCCATCTGCAACACAATCTCTTTCAATCGGTAGGCGTGATAAACAATCCGCAAGCTTATTGTTTTGCCCTGGAATATATTGTACATGAAAATTAAATTCTTGTAACCCTTCGCTCCACCTTTTCAGCCTCGGTGTCATATGGTCACTCTGATGGCAAGAGAAAATTTGAACAAGAGGACGATGGTCAGATTTAACAACAAACGGAATGCCCCACAAATAAAATTTGAAATGATGTATTGACCAAAATACCACCAACGCCTCTCTTTTAATACAAGAGTAATTCAACTCTGCTTCTTTCAAAGCTCTAGAAGCAAATGCCACAACAACTTCTTCCCCATTCACAATTTGAGAAAGCACGGCACCAAGACCCTTAAGACTGGCATCAGTTGTCAGAATGGTCTTAAGTTTGGAATCAAAATGACCCAAAGTGGGCATTTTACCAATCTCTGCCTTAACTGATTCAAAGGCTTTCTCACAATTATCAGACCAAGTGAACCGTACACCTTTTTTTAAAAGAGAACCCATAACCCTTATGGGTTATGGGTTCAACAATACTAGCAAAACCCCTGACAAACTTGGAATAAAATTCCGCCATTCCCAAAAATGACTTGACTTGGTCTTTATCCACAGGAGTCGGTGCCTTTACAATGCTCTCAGCCAATTCCAGTTTCGGTTGTATTCCATTCCCAGAAATAACTTGTCCTAGATATGTGACTGACTCTAAGCCAATCCGACATTTCTCCTTTTTAACCGTGAGCCCCTTCATCTAATTTGTCAAAAACGGATCTCAACACCTTATCATGCTCACAAACATTCACACCATGAATCAAAATATCGTCCTGAAAAAACATCACATTGTGAAGACTGCCAAGGACCATTTTCATCACCCTTTGAAAACACGCAGCAGCCGAAGCTAACCCGAAGGGCATTCTTAGAAACTGATAAGCACCTAGGGGTGTAACGAAAGATGTTAAATGCCTGGAATCCTTATGTAACACCATTTGGTGGTAAGCCGAAGAAAGATCCAGCACACTGAAAATGTTAGCTCCTTTCAAAATACTAATTGATTCAGATATATTTGGCAATGGCTGTCGATCAACCCAGATCCATTCATTTAATCTGCGCAAGTCCACACACATCCTTATCGATTTGCCACCACCCTTGGGTGCTAAAACCACCAGACTTAACGATTCTGAAGATTCAATCTCTTCTATCACACCTAAGTTCAGTAACCTCTCAATCTCATGTCTCAGTGGTTCAAGCATCATATTGGGTACTTTCCTGACTTTGTGTACACATGGTTTGGCAGATCTTTTAAGGATAATTCTGTGTTCGAATCCTTTTAAGCACCCCAATGTATCAGAGAACACATTGGGATAATCTACAAAATATTTGTTAGAATCACACACAGTATTAACTTAACTGGAAGAAAACTGGACAGAAAATCTTCCATCAACATGACTTGATTCTGAGGATTTTTGGCCCCTGGATTAAGAATTATACCCAAGTCATGTTGATGTCTCCATCCAAGAAGGTTGTCTCCTCTAACAGCAACATATACCTTGCCAAAGATTTTCTTGATCCTGAAAGTGATGTTAGCCACTGTATACCCCAGAATATCTATTTTTGACCCAGCATAACTCACGGGAGCAATGTCTGGAGGTAAAAGTTGAACATTTTCTAGACCATCAACTTCATCCCAAATCGTATTCCCAATTAAAGTGAAAGGAGACCCTGAGTCTGCCATGAGCTTGAATACATATCTGTCAATCCCTACATCACAAAATGGCATAGTAATTTGTTCTGAATCAACCACCATCTCATCACCTTTAACATTTGACACCACAACAGTATGTACAATGTCAAAGGCAGATTCACTTCCTTCTCTTTTCTTGCCAGACTTACACACACAAGCATAATGCCCTTTGCTTCCACAGTTATTACGAATGCTGTCTCTTGCAAACCAATTTGGAAAATTAGAAGTGTGAGAGAAACTACCACACCTAAAACAACGTATTCTCTGATTGCTAAAGGGACGTTGTTGACGAAAATCACTCTCTTTAGACATAGGAGACTCTTTACTAAAAGAAGGACGACTTTCAAGAGTGTTCTTCTGAGAGAATGAGGTCTTTTGGTTTGTTCTTGATTGATTTGTTCTTTGAACCAACAGCCACTTTAGCAACCCCTTCGTGACATTCTCCAACAAAATCATCTTCTTCCAACATGTGCACCGTATCATGAGTCTTCTTCTTATTATCACTTATGGTGCGACTCTCTTCTTCTTTATTTTTTCTTATTTCCTTAACCCATGTAGAAGTATTCTCCATGCCCTCTACAATGGCTACCGCCTCCTTCAATGTAGGGTTTTTTTTACAACAATTTCTCCTGAACCCTAGAACTATTCGTGCATCTAACAAGTTGATCTCTCACAAGTGATTCAGATAATTCTCCAAAATCACAAGTACGTGCAAGAGTTTTAAAGCAGCAACACATGTTCCAACCCGTTCAACTGGACCTTGTACCCGAGTAAAAAAATCTATGACGTTCTAAAACTACATTAATTCTAGGACCAAAATAACATTCTAACATAGTCATAGACATTTCAAAAAAGTCTGAAGGTTCACTATCAGCTCCACCAACAGGTATAGTATTCATACTGCCATATGTGTGCCTGCCTTCAACCCCTAAATTATGCAGTAAAATAGCTTGCTTTCTAAAAGCTGAAAACTTTTCCCCTCCTATTGCCACTAAGTATGAATCAAATAGATTTCTCCATCTCTTCCAAGGAAGTATAGGTTCCCATTCCTCTGAAAGAAATGGTGGTGGCTGTGACATGCTGGATGTAGTAGCCATTTTGTAAATGTAATAATAAATATCCAAAATCCAAAAGTATCTTCAGCAAATACGTGAGAATATAGATAATAAAATCCCAGAATAAATCAATTGTGTCTTTTCTTAAGAGTTTACTCACAACTCAGGTTAAAAATGGATGTGCTGTCGTGCACATCGACGTAGCATAAAGCAGTAATGAGCGTTGTTATCACAAATCCAGTTTTCACACATAAAAATACATCGATGCACTGCCGTGCGCATCGGCGTTATAATGCAAGATCGTTGCCATAGAGATACAAAATGGCCGCTTCAACGCGATGACGCGGGACGTTGCGTGATGATGCAATGCGTTGAACGCTGGGTCAAAGCTTCCAGCGTCGCGTTCGGTGACGAT
This sequence comes from Lissotriton helveticus, assembly GCF_964261635.1. Taxonomy (NCBI): domain Eukaryota; kingdom Metazoa; phylum Chordata; class Amphibia; order Caudata; family Salamandridae; genus Lissotriton; species Lissotriton helveticus. Next base: position 142,888,363 of record NC_136058.1, on the reverse strand, counting down.
GAAATCACCGATCTTAGAACGAAGATGCCGGAGGACGAGCTGAAGGAGCGTGCAGGCTACACGCGAAGCCACACGCGAAGCTCAGATTCAAACCAAAACAGTGCGCAGGGACAACTGCATCCGTCAATCAGGTGAACTCAATTTGAGAAAAAAAACACCAGATTTTTTGACAAAAACTACGCAGGCAGCAATCACAGGCACCTCCTCAACTGTAGAAATGTAGTCGATAGCAGGCAAGCATAACAGCCTTTCAATATCGTGAAGTCCCAGAATTTTCCAAAAACATAGATAATCAATCCACATGAAGTAGGAGGTGAAATAAATAAATAAAATATCCAAGTCCAAATAATCCACAGTATCCAAGTACAGTAGTTACAGGTTTTAATGTCTTTATTTCGATAATAAAATCATAAAAGACAAATTTTTACATTCATTTAAAACAATTTCATTATCCCTACATAAAAGAGAAAATATTATAAAATAGTTGCTTCTATATAAAATCAACGATCTAGACTCTATTTAGAAACCACAGTTTAAAAAGTTATTAAACCTTTGTTAGAAATGAACAAGACATTACATTTTAACAATTCTTAGAGATTAAATTTAACAATTCTTAAAAATATATTTGACATTTGCTGGAAGGTACTAAACAATTTACACACTATTATTTAATCATGTGGCGGTAGAATTCCTTCTTGCCCTGATTACCCATGCCCAGCCTAAATATTTGGCCAAACATGTCACAGTGAAATCAGATGTATTTGTTTTTAAGGCCCATATTGCATCCGCGGATTTTTTGCATTTCATGCGTTTAAAAATGGGTTTTAGCCATTTTAGACGGGGTTCTCTATATTGGGGGCAGGCGAACAAAAAATGACCCTCTGTTTCTTTACACCCGGGGCAATAAGTACAACAATTGGTAGTATTGTTGCACCAGGATGAAGTAAAGGAATTAAGGGGTAAAGAACCCACCCGAAATTGGTGGAACAATTTTCTGTCCAATGGTCTGGAGATAAGATCCCAATATATCTCACGAGCCGGATCCAATTTGAATCTTAAAAAACGCCCCGTTAAATCATCAAAGCTTGATGCACGTGCCAACGAGTGACGAGTTGAGGCCCAAAATAAACTCTTAAATTCCTTTTTCGGGGGGAAATTGTGAATACTTGGCGAGACCCATAGATGACTAAGACCCATATCACAAAGGCTGTTTTTCACCGATTGAAGCCAGGGTATTCGCTCTGAGCGCCCGATTGCCTTCACCTCAGTTAGCTCCTTTGCAAAGAGTGCCAACTCCTCCGTAGTCCACAAACGCCTCCAGGTGGACACTACTCTAAACCTTGCCATGTCTGTTATTGGCAGGCAACCCATGTCATGACAAAGAGGGGTCAGTGGAGTTGATTGGGGGAGCCCCACTAGGTTGCGAAGAAACCTACACTGGGTTTTATACAAGCTTGAGAGATCCATAAAACCCCATAGCTCAGCCCCATAGAGTGTTGCAGCATTAATTTTAACATCATAAATTTGTAATGCAGGGGCGACCCTTTTGGTAATAGATTTCTTTTGCTCTCGCAGGAGACAGCCGGTCAGTTGGGCCAATTTTAACTGCTGGGTCTCTATTTGTGGCTTCCAAGACAAACGGTAATCCAGGGTGACCCCCAGATACGTCATTGTGTCAACCTGATCCAGGTTAACCCCGTTAAGTTGAACACTACTACGTATTGGTTTTTTCCTGGAGAAAACCATGAATTTAGTTTTCCCTACATTTATTTGGAGGTCATTTTGGTGACAGAATTCCTCAAAGTGATTTAGAGCTCTCTGCAGACCCCCCCTCGTCCTTGATAAGAGGAGGGTGTCGTCCGCAAAGATCAACATTGGGAATTTAGTCCCCGCCAGGGACGGTGCATCCGTGTTGAAAGACCCGAAGAATTTCACTACCTGATCTATGAAGAGTAAGAATAGGGTGGGTGCGAGAACGCACCCCTGGCGGACTCCTCGTGATACTCGGAATGGGTCCGTAACTTGCCCTTGTGCCCCCCATCTAACCCTAGCGAAATTGTCTTCGTGCAGTCTAGTAATAATTTCCACTAATTCCCCCGGCATTCCTAGGTCCCTTAGTACCCGCCATAATTTTTCCCTCGGCACCAAATCAAAAGCCGATTTCAGGTCAATAAAAGCGGCAAAAATGGTACCACCGCCGAGTGTGACAGTCTTCCAAAAAATCATACAAAACCTCAAGACCTGGTCAATGGTACTTATACCAGATCTGAAGCCCGCCTGTAATGGGGATAATATTCCTTCAAGCTCCATCCACCCCAGAACCCTCACCAAAATCATTCGAGCAAACACTTTTTGAAAACAGTCAATTAAGCTGATTGGGCGGTAGTTCCCAGGGTTTGATCTATCACCCTTTTTATGTATGGGGATGATCTCCGCCCCTTTCCAGGTATTGGGGATGCTAGCACCTCCTGCTATGGTATTGGCTATATTAGTTAGGTAGGGTACCCAAAGGCCTATGTTTGCTTTGAATAGGTCTGCCGGAATTTGGTCCAACCCAGGTGCCTTCCCCCTCTTTGTTAACCCTAGTGCATACTCCACTTCTGCTTCAGTAAAAGACAGGGTCATAGTGCTGGGGATTGTTACCGTCAGCATAGAAGGTCTGGGTAAGGGGTCTACGGCTACTGGACAAAATTGGGTAGAATAATATTTAATCCAGTCTTCCGGGCATACATGGTTAGACGGAGTACGAAACTCACCATCCTTTCCACATTTAACTATATCCCAGAATTTAGTCTGGTCGTTTGATTTACTGGCGTCTAGTAGATCCGACCAGAACTCATCTTCCCATTCCTTTTTAGCCACCCATTGCACCCTTTTATACCTTTTCCTGGCCTCTTTAACTGCACCAGAATCTCTAGATTTAACTTGCTCAATGAGATATCTATGGGCCTCTCTACATTCTCTATTGTACCATTTTGCTCTTAGGGGATTCGAGTGACCGCTGTTTGACTTACATGGCTTTGATAAAATCATTTTAAGTTCAGAAAAACATTTGTCATGTAAGCCCATCATCTTATTTAATTCGCCCTGACCCCGCTCAACTACAACGGACCTCATATTGTTTATGGTGTTTGTCACCACATTTTCAATGTCGGCCTGTATCGTTGCATCGTTTGAAATTAGTGACCACTTCACTCTCCTCCGATCATTTGCCAAGGTTACAACCCCAAGCCCCCTTGGAACAGGTTCTCCTAGGCTTATCTGATCAAACATTTTAAATTTCAAAGACAAGGGATTATGGTCACTTTCTGGACGTACTATGATTTCCATGTCATCAATTATACTCCAATATTCCATTTTTATAAAGATGTAATCAATCCGACTTTTCCTCACACCATTGTCAAAAGTGGGTTTAGCTTCAATGTCCGATTTGGTGCGTCCATTCACTGCCCGAAGTCCCCAAGTAAGACAAAAAGCCGTCCAGTTCAGGGCGGCATCCGTTGCTTTGACTGGAATTTTGTTGGAAAGTTCGGGGATCATCCATGTGGCGTCTTCCTCAAACCCCCAGTTATCCTCCGGCAGATACAATGGCTCAATCGTACAATTGATATCCCCTGCTATAATGATTAGTGAGGCTTTATTCCAGCCCGTTAATAGCGTGTCTAAAGCACCAATCAACTTGGGGCTTCGGCCGCCAGGGAGGCCTCTGGAATATATATTAATAATAAGCATGTCCTGCCCCCCTGCTATGCTCAACCTAATAGCCAGAATGTCAGGATTGTCTATATACAATTCGGCAGCTGAAAAACACCAAGCCTGTTTTACCCATGTGGTTAATCCCCCAGATGCCCGCCCCTTTATACCTTTTATTGCAGGTTTAGAAAAGTTTAAATATCCAGCCAGATAAAATGGAGCTGTAGCCCACGTCTCCTGCAACAATACAACCTCGTAGTTACCTATGAACCCCAACCAATCCTCCGATTCCAAGCGCGACTTGGCTCCAGCAACATTCCAAGACACCATGTGTGAGTTTAGTGAATCTATCTCTGCATGGTTGTTACTAACAGGGATAGAGGAATGGGGGCTCAGTGGATCAGTACCTATTGGACCATTGTCTTCTATATTAGAAGTGGTGATGTTAGTCCCCACATGCTCCCTCTGCATCCTGGGATTATGGAGCGTAAACAGTTGCTCCTTTGCTAGTTGTTGGATATGGGTGGGAGGGGTATACACTTCTTCGACTTCCACTGATCCTAAGCTAGGTAACTGGGTCGTTGCACATAGTCAGTCCACCCATTCTAGGTCTGACAGTGCCTCAAATTGGTTGTGGAGGGGAGGATAATATTGGGGGTGGTGTGTTGCAGGCTCTCGGGGTCTTCCCCCTTTAACTTTCCATGGGTTGTGACCCATGTAATTAGTTTGGTGTATATAGGGGTAAAAGTAGCCAAGGTTTAAGGTCTGAACGTCACCCAGACGGGCGAATCTTGGTTTCCTCTGGATTCTGTCTACTACCCAGTGATCTCTAAATGAAACTAAAATACAGTCCCCTTCCAGATCTTTTTCGCCCTTTCCTACCCATTCTACTCTCCTTACATAAAGGATTTCGGTAGGGGATGAAGGGGGAAGTGGGCGATGTTTATTCAGCCAGAATGTGACCTTATTTCGCAGATCCATTTGGGATTCTTTAGAACCCTCTCTAAGGGGGGCCACTCCTGTTAGTACAATAGTATATTGTGACGCTTCTGGGGGCAGATTAACTCTCAATGGGTTTCGTGTGATTCTATTATTAGTCCTCTTATTCCTGTCGGTATATGGGGTTTTATTATCCCTTCCCAATGCAGGAGTGTAAACCGGGGTGTTTTTCCCCTGATTTGATGCACCATTCCCTCGTTCTTTTTTTCCCTGAACAGTATTGACTGCCAATGGATGTTTGGCCTTCGGTGTTTCTTTGACCGGGACTCTACTAACAGGTGGTATTTTTATCCCCGTTTGTTGTTTCTTGTTTGTACTAGTAGTTGGTGTCACCACCGGATTAATTTTGACAGATTTTTTGACAAAAACTACGCAGGCAGCAATCACAGGCACCTCCTCAACTGTAGAAATGTAGTCGATAGCAGGCAAGCATAACAGCCTTTCAATATCGTGAAGTCCCAGAATTTTCCAAAAACATAGATAATCAATCCACATGAAGTAGGAGGTGAAATAAATAAATAAAATATCCAAGTCCAAATAATCCACAGTATCCAAGTACAGTAGTTAATCCAAGGTGAATTCAAATTCCAAATCTGTCCAAACGAAATCCAATCCAGAATTCCAATTATAGAGGAATTAATGGTTGTGGATGCTTGTCCCCAATCAAGCCTTGACCCTCGTCGCCAGTGATAAAAGCGCACAAACTGAAGGATGTTGAAGAGCTCGCTTTAATGTACAACCATCAACAGCAAAAGATGCAGTAACTGATTCACAGCAATTGGAATGTAATCATTCCATCAATGATGTAATCAACAGTGTGTTCTATAAAGTGACAGTAAACATAACACTCACCCTCTTAAAGTAATTAGAATCTGTTAATTTAAGAAGCACAAATCCAACATCAGGGCTGCATGCAAGCTGATATCCAAGAGCAGATATACTGGCTTCCTGCCCAGTCAGCAGGATCCGAATCTGTCCTATGAATGATGAGCAAAAATATAATTTAAAATCTGGGAGTTTAAACCCCCCTTGCTTGTATGTAAGTTTGATAACGATTGGCCTACCTGGCCCTCTTATAGCCCCAGATGAAACTACCAACCATGAGCCGTTAGGTACCTGTCGGGAACAAAACCATGTTGTTAGTCCGATACTAAGTAATGCATGAGCGGGGCCAGACCATTCACCAGAATCTTAGAGAAGACCTTAGCGTCCTCATTTATTAATGAGATAGATCAATACACGCCTCTTTCCTCGGATGGCTTGCCCTTTTTTTAAAACACTGCAATGTTAGTATTCCCCCAGGATGCAGGTATGCCCCCCCACCCCATTTGCCACTTGTGTAATTAGATCGACAAACTCAGGAGCTTAGACATCCCTGTATACTTCGTAAAATTCCAGGGGAATCATATCATCGCCCGCTGCTGTACTGGAGGGTAGTGCGTAATTAAATCCTCAATCTCCCCCAGCGTAATGTCTCGCTCAAGAGTAGCCTTCTGTTGAAGTTCAAGTTTTGGGAGGTGACTCTCCTGCAGATAATCCATGATTGCTCAGCAATGGACTATGGATGCCTGTATGTCCCTCCTCCGCCTACGATATGCTTTATAGTAGAACAAGCCCTTTTGTCAGAAATCTGATGGGCCTGGTGGTGGCACACCTTCTCACCATACTCGTACTGGAACATTTTATTCCTATGGTAGCTATTCACAGATTTTTCAGCCAATCCTCTATTAAGAATAAGCAGTTTTTCAATGAGACTGAAATAGATAATTTGTTCAGTTGTTTCCCTTACAGCTATTGCTTGTGCGTGCTGTATTTCTACACTGACCCATTTCATCCAACATAAACCAATTTGTATTTAGGATACATTGCAGCAACACTCCTCTGATATGTGCCTTCATGTAATCCCAGACCACTGCGGCTAGGGCAGATCCTTCATTGATCCATAACAATTCAACAAGACTGCCTCTAAGATGTGATCTGTATTCTAGATTGGTGAAAAGATGACATGGGAATGAGAATGGGCAATGATTTTCCCAACCTTCCTCCCTGACCCGCACTGTCTGGAATTATGGTCCGATGTGATCTTGGGAAATACCTCTGTATGCGCATTTGCAAAAGCCAACCCTTAAAAAAGAATCATGTCAGTTCATGAGTATTGTTTGTGAGGTGATGAGTAGTAAGTATACCCAGGCATATCAGGAACAAAATGTCCTCCAAGCATTATCTAAGCCATGTAATTGTGTAAGCTCCTTAATTGAGGTGCGGGTCTTCACCATCCTTATGCGCGAATGCCTATTTGTAGTATCGATCCTGTAGTCTATTATGCAGTTAAAATTCCCCGTAACAATTAGATCGCCCGCTCAATCCAATAATTCCATATTTAAATAATCAAATAATTCGGGTTCATCCACATTTGGACCATATACTACAAAGAAGGTTAATTTCTGTCTGGCTATTATCATCTGGGTTATTACCCATCTTCCCCTAGAGTCTGCTGAAGTCCTGAGTAGATTAACTGTTACATTTCTAGATTTCATTATGGCTACCCTATGTATTAACACTGTTTGGGTAGTACAAGCTATTACATCATACCCCAGTTGTTTAAGCAAGACCCGGTTCTTATATGCCAGATGAGTTTCCGTTGAGCCTAACATATGTGGTTTAAGCACTTTAAGTTCCTCACAACTTAATTGCCACTTCCTTGGTTGATTTAGATCACCTACATTCCAACACAAATATTTTAGATCACTCATTGGTTTTTCTAAATTACCGTATCTTTCCCCTACCTCTACCTTGATAGAAACTCCCTATTTCTTTGAAAGCACGATGTTTGAGAATGTGATATTGGCTTGTATGGCTCCTTTGATCCCCTTCTACCCACCCTACCCCCTCTCACCACACAAAAAAACAACTTGACCAGAAGCATCACTTCCTTTGTGCGCACTCAGCCTCCCGGCATCCTAACAACTCCACCCTGTATCCAGGAAAAGGAATTATCCACCCCCTTACTGTCGGTGGAATGACAGCATTCAGGGAGCATACCACTGCACCAGCAACTGTGCATCACAAATAATGAAATCAAGAAAACCAATAAAAAGAAAAAGTAAACGGAAAACAAGAGGAGAAATACAAGAAATGTATATCCCCCTATCTCTTTTAAGGTGGTCGAGATGCTTAGTCCTGATCCAAAGTCCTAGAACTAGTGGCCAAATCTTACCCAGAAGAGAAGGAAACATCCATTTTATTTAGTGGAACTCAGAAGGTATATCTGTGGGCAAACCCTTAGGTTTGGACATGAAGCCCTCACACACCAACCTAGTTGGTGTCATGCTTCATCATCGGGCCCACCACAGTGACACCGAATGTGTCCCGGGTGTGCTGCGACTCCAGATTACTGAGGAGCTGGTATTCTTGCTGAGTGTGCAGTGCTTGTGAAAATGAGGGTGAAAGGTTAAAAGCTATACAGGTGGTCCCAGTTCCCGAGGGTAAAAGGTAAATTTAATACCTGGGCCCCTGTTAGCAAGATAAAAAGGCTGTGGACGATATGGAGTGTATTAAGAGCTCCTACGTCCTTGTGGTCTACATGTTTCAGCCAGGCCTTTTGGTTAAAACTGGCTTTCCTCAGGACCAATGAGTATGTGTAAGTGATGGTTAACTATATTAAGTGATAGTGTTTGGTGAAAAAGTGTTGCACTCGCTAAGGTGCCGTACGTGTAAGAGGGGGATTCCCTCTACTTTACTGTACATAGAACACAAAGACAATACAGACATACAAGGAGAACCAATGAGAATGGTATATACCAAAACACAACATATGGCCGACTTCTAGTGTGCGTGAGCGACCTAGAGCGGCAGAGAACTTGGCCATGAGTGGTTGCCATGGCCAGGGTGAACTATGGCGGTAAAATATTAAACGCGGTGGCAGTGGTGGGCTACACAGCGAAACAAGCATAGCGTGAGGTACAGGTAAGTATGGTACATAATTCCTCACACTTGCTACTTGCTGTTAAAGCCTCATGGGTCACTTGGCAGGGAGGGAGAGAAGACCCTAAATGTTTTAAAAGGTCATAGTTAGGATGGTACCTGTGGGGAGAAAATGCTGCTTACCCAGAGCGTCGTGTAGAGATCACTCGTTTACTCACGGTATTGCCGATCAGCGTACTCCTGCGACCTATCGTCCTGCTCCAGTGTCCCGAGTGAACTGTGCATGGATCAGGTAAGGGCTTAAATAGCCGGTTCAATTGGTGTCACCTGGAGAGGGGAGAGGGTGCGGTCGCGCTGGCTAGTAGTGCGCATGCGCTGGTAGCTAGCGGCACTGGTGCTGCGCATGCGCATTGTGCGGTAGTCGCGTTTGTAGCGCATGCGCAATGGGAGGCCTTGGCACTAAGCAATAGCGCATGCGCCCGGAGTAGTACAGCATTGATATTGACATGTGCACTCTAGTGCTTTCGCCATGTAGGGGAAATTAATAAGGCCCGTCAGGGGCCAATGAAGTTAACAAAAGATAAAAAAGCAACAACAGCGAAGGGAGGCCTCTGGGCAAACAGGGCAACTACAGGGTAGGGACAGTCCACGAGTCTGAGCGCAGACAGGGACACAGACCACCCACATGGAGGTGATTATCTCGCTAGAGCATTCCACGGGATAGAATCATTAAGCCCCTCTATATGGGTAGAAAGGCGATAAATCCAGCGTTGCTCTTTAGAGAGCAAAGTTTTCTCATCGCAACACGAAAGTGCGAATTGTTCGATGACTGTCCAGGTGAAGTCGTTTGGGGTGTGATTTTGCACGATGAAGTGTTGGGTTAGCTTGCTGATATTTTTGCCACAGCGCATAGTGCTCCTGTGCTCGGTCATCCTGGTTCTGACTTTTCTGGTGGTCATACCGATGTATCTCAGACCGCAGCGACAGGTGATTAGGTATATTAGGTTAGACGAGTTACAATTAGTAAATTGTCTTTGTGTCCAGGTTTTGCCAGTTTCAAGCGACAATGTTTTCGAAGGGGTAGTCAGGTGGCAGACGCTGCAGTTGTTACATGGTTGGTGGCCTGTTAGTTCTGGTAGGCCCCATGTATTCAAAATTGTCTGACCTTTTGGTTGTGTCCTTCTGGGTCTCGTGGAGACCAGCTGGTCCCTCAGATTTTGTGCTCTCTTGTATGCGAACCGGGGTGGATCCCAGTTCCTTGTACCTGAATTGATAATTTTCCAATTTTTACGAATTATGCTGGAGACCTGGTTTGAGGCGGTATTGTAGGTGGTGACGCATGTCATCAAGGGAGTTTCTGGTGGTCTGACAACAGTCTCAAGGAGGGCCTCCCTGTTCTGGTTGCGTGCTCGCTTGCAAGATTTTGAAATGATTCTAGTTGGGTAACCACGGTCTTCCAACTTGTGGACCAAGGCTTTGGATTGGTGTTTGAAATCATGGAGGTTACTGCAGTTCCTGCGTATGCGCAGGAACTGCCCAAATGGCAGATTCTCCCTCAAGGGTCTGGGGTGGAAACTGTCAAAGCGTAACAATGAGTTCCTGGATGTTGGTTTGTAATGAGTGGTTGTTGTCAAACCCCCTTGATCAGCTCTTATGTTGAGGTCTAGGAACGCTAGTTCCGTTGGGCTGCTAGTGCAGGTGAACTTGAGAAATGGGTCAAGGTTATTGATCCACGTGAGGAAATCTTTCAGTGTCTCCTCATTGCCCTCCCAGACAATGAGAATATCGTCAATGTAACGACGCCAAATTGTTATATTCGCTGAGTAGGGATTCGTGGGGGCTTCAATGTTGGTCTGTTCAAAATGGTGGACATACAGCCCCGCCACGCTCGGCGCAAAGACACTGCCCATCGAGGTACCATTAGTTTGCAGGAAGAATGTGTCCTCATATTTGAAATAGTTCTCTTTTAATGCCAAAGTGGCGCAGTCCAGAATGAAGTGACGAGGTGTGTGGTGTTGCCAGTCAGTCTCCATCAGGACATCGTGGAGTACCTTCAATGTGGCATCCTGTGGGAGGCTCGTATAGAGACTCTCCACGTCCAATCCGACCAGAAGATGTTTTTCGCTGTCGAAACTAACATCCTTGATGATGTTAAGGAGATGCTTCGTGTCTTGGATGTAGGATCGAGTTTTCTGGACTAGCGGGTTCAGGTAGTGATCACAGAACCGTGACAGCGGTTCTAGGAGGGATTTTATCCCTGACACTATAGGTCTGCCCGGTGGTGGGGTTACCCCTTTGTGCACCTTGGGCATGATGTAGAAGTAGGGTACCTTCGCATCACGTGTGTTGAGATATTCAGCCTCTTGCTTAGAGATGTATTCTGCGTCGGACGCCTCTTGCACTAGTTCTATGATCTTTTTTTGTAGATCTTTAGATGGATCTCTCTGTAATTTCTTGTAGTTACGAGTGTCGCTTAAAAGTCTGCGGCATTCTGTGTCGTAGTCGCTTTTATTCATGATGACTATTCCGCCACCTTTGTCTGCTGGTTTTATAATGCGAGTAGGGTCATTTTGAAGTTTCTTGACGATTTCCCTATCTCGGAATGAAAGATTATTGAAATGGTTTTGGGGTTGTATTTTCTCGACTTCTGAGTATACTGCCAACTCGAAGGTGCTGATCTCTACTGGCACGGTGGCAGGTGGCGGGGTGAAGTTGGATTTAAGTTTCAGCCCTGTTTCGTTAGTGATTGCTGGATCAATTGGTTTTTCCTTGTTCTCAAAAAACGCTTTTAACCTCAGTTTTCTGAAAAACTCGGTCAATTCGACGTGGAGTTTGAAAGTATCTAGTCGGGTGGTCGGAACGAAAGACAGCCCTTTGTTCAGGACATTGGTCTCCTCATTGGTGAGGGGTATATCAGAAAGATTGAATACTAGGTTATTAGTTGGTTTAGTCATTTGCTCGGGCCCGCTTGTTCTTTGGCTTTGTTCCTTGTGTTGGCACTGACCGGGTCTTCTTCTGTTGACCACTGTGCTGGTTGGGGCGCCCACTGTACCTGCTGTGGTGGGTTCCTTCTCTTGCCACGAGGTCTGCGGCCTTGGCCTAAAAAAGGATACCGTTGGTTTGGGTTATTCTGATAGTATGGCATCTGGCCAGGCGGGTATAATGGTGGATATCCAAAGTATGGAGGCATTGGTCCAAAAGGAGGAGGTCCGAAATTCTGGAATTGTGGGGGGCCTTGCCATGGTTGTGTTTGTTGCTTCCCTCCACGGCCTCTCCCTCTGGTTTTGTAGGATCCATTGCTGGAGCCGCTAGAGATGGAACTGTTGTCGCCCGAGCTATCAGTGTTCTGGCCTCTTGTGGGTGCAGTATACGCATCATCAGCATAAGGATAAGTTTTTAGATAGCTGAAATTTTTGAGGTCCTTTTCAAATTTCTTTATCTTTGTCTGGGTTAGGTATTCTTTGTAATCGTTCATCTCTCGATTCTGATCTTCAAATTTCTTTTTGTATCCTGTCAGAGTAGTCTTGAAATGAGTCTCAGTAGCTTGGATCTCTATTACAACTGCGTCTGAAAGACGTTTAGCAGTTTTTATTATCAGGATAAGCCAGTCCCTGGTGCAGTGCCAGGCTATCTGGGCCCAGTCTTTCCTGAAGGTGACATCGTCAAGGAATATTCTTGGGGCGTTAGTGACTAGTAAGCCTTTAGGTGCTGTATTGGTCCTTAGATATTGTGCGAGGATAACGCCATGTAAGATGGTGCGTATCCTGTTACGCCTTTTCTCAGTAAGAGTGTCCCAGTCTGTAGTTTGCGCTATTGTTGTTGCTGTGTTGAAATCTGCCAAGAGTGAGGGGTCATCGAGGATTTCAGTGACGTCTTCCTCGGTAAAGGTTAGGCCTGTGTTTTGTGCCATCTTGTATCAGGTGTCTCTCGCAGCTGCGCGCTGCCAAATGTCAGCAAATCAAAAGGGAGAGAGAGGACTAGGTAAGCCAGTCCGGGTCCCCTGGTTATATGTAGAAATATCAATATAGGACTAGCTACGTTGTATTTAGTGGAACTCAGAAGGTATATCTGTGGGCAAACCCTTAGGTTTGGACATGAAGCCCTCACACACCAACCTAGTTGGTGTCATGCTTCATCATCGGGCCCACCACAGTGACACCGAATGTGTCCCGGGTGTGCTGCGACTCCAGATTACTGAGGAGCTGGTATTCTTGCTGAGTGTGCAGTGCTTGTGAAAATGAGGGTGAAAGGTTAAAAGCTATACAGGTGGTCCCAGTTCCCGAGGGTAAAAGGTAAATTTAATACCTGGGCCCCTGTTAGCAAGATAAAAAGGCTGTGGACGATATGGAGTGTATTAAGAGCTCCTACGTCCTTGTGGTCTACATGTTTCAGCCAGGCCTTTTGGTTAAAACTGGCTTTCCTCAGGACCAATGAGTATGTGTAAGTGATGGTTAACTATATTAAGTGATAGTGTTTGGTGAAAAAGTGTTGCACTCGCTAAGGTGCCGTACGTGTAAGAGGGGGATTCCCTCTACTTTACTGTACATAGAACACAAAGACAATACAGACATACAAGGAGAACCAATGAGAATGGTATATACCAAAACACAACATATGGCCGACTTCTAGTGTGCGTGAGCGACCTAGAGCGGCAGAGAACTTGGCCATGAGTGGTTGCCATGGCCAGGGTGAACTATGGCGGTAAAATATTAAACGCGGTGGCAGTGGTGGGCTACACAGCGAAACAAGCATAGCGTGAGGTACAGGTAAGTATGGTACATAATTCCTCACACTTGCTACTTGCTGTTAAAGCCTCATGGGTCACTTGGCAGGGAGGGAGAGAAGACCCTAAATGTTTTAAAAGGTCATAGTTAGGATGGTACCTGTGGGGAGAAAATGCTGCTTACCCAGAGCGTCGTGTAGAGATCACTCGTTTACTCACGGTATTGCCGATCAGCGTACTCCTGCGACCTATCGTCCTGCTCCAGTGTCCCGAGTGAACTGTGCATGGATCAGGTAAGGGCTTAAATAGCCGGTTCAATTGGTGTCACCTGGAGAGGGGAGAGGGTGCGGTCGCGCTGGCTAGTAGTGCGCATGCGCTGGTAGCTAGCGGCACTGGTGCTGCGCATGCGCATTGTGCGGTAGTCGCGTTTGTAGCGCATGCGCAATGGGAGGCCTTGGCACTAAGCAATAGCGCATGCGCCCGGAGTAGTACAGCATTGATATTGACATGTGCACTCTAGTGCTTTCGCCATGTAGGGGAAATTAATAAGGCCCGTCAGGGGCCAATGAAGTTAACAAAAGATAAAAAAGCAACAACAGCGAAGGGAGGCCTCTGGGCAAACAGGGCAACTACAGGGTAGGGACAGTCCACGAGTCTGAGCGCAGACAGGGACACAGACCACCCACATGGAGGTGATTATCTCGCTAGAGCATTCCACGGGATAGAATCATTAAGCCCCTCTATATGGGTAGAAAGGCGATAAATCCAGCGTTGCTCTTTAGAGAGCAAAGTTTTCTCATCGCAACACGAAAGTGCGAATACAACGTAGCTAGTCCTATATTGATATTTCTACATATAACCAGGGGACCCGGACTGGCTTACCTAGTCCTCTCTCTCCCTTTTGATTTGCTAACATCCATTTTATCCCATGGAAAGGCCAGAACAGAGTAATAGTATGTAACCTGGACTAAGCTAGGGTTCCTTTACCCATTTTACTACATTATTGAAGCCCAAGATTGCCAACGGCTTAGAGCCTGCATAGCCTCGAGGTCTGTATGGAAAAACTGAGAGTGGCCATCTGTGATGAACCTTTAGGCATGCTGGCTCCTGCAAGAAGACCTGTGCCCCGATAGCCTTCAGGGAATCTATCAGCTGACGCAGCTTCCAGGGCCTATCCATGGCGTTCTTACAGAGATCAGACCTCACAAAAAAGACATAGATTCTAAAACTACGGGAGAGGTAGGCCGAGCTTTTATAGAATTGCTGATAAAAATAAGCATACGGTGAGGATGTTGTGATTTTGCACGGGCCTCTTGATTTAGGAAGATTGGTATATGAGCCCACTGAATTTGGGAATCCAAGTAGCAATCCACCAGTTCCGGGAATGCTTTTTGTAATAGCTGAACCATGAATAGTTCTTTCTATTCCGGTAGTCCAAAAACCCTCTGATTGTTCCACTGTTGCCGGTTTTCAACCTTCCCCTGTAGAAACACCAGTTGACTTTCCTGAAACTAGATTGTTTTAACCACAGCTGAGCTAACCTCCTCAGTTTCAGTGACACGTTGTTGTAAGTCTGTAATTTCAAAAGTGAGTGATGCTACTTTTTTAGTCACTTTTTTTTAATTTCTTTGACCTTTCATTGTTTCTTTCGGGGGGGGGAGGCGCCTGCTTTAGCGCACACATCATCCGAACTGACTGGTGGTTCTAGGAGAGCTCTGCCTGCATCCGATGATGGAGCAGATACTGAAGGGCTTGTTATTATAGCATGAGACATTACCCTGTCAGGATCTGCAGGTCTCTTACATAGTAAATCTATCACCATCCTCTTGCCTGTAGTAGCCTCTTTTCCTACAGACCCTGAGCCATCAGTACGATTTAATCTTGCTTAGTCTCCATGAAATAGGCTCATCTGGGCTGGGGCCCCTGTGCTTACTCCACCCTGTCTCTTGTTTCTCTTGGCAGCTCGTCCCCCTCTGCACTGTACTGGATAGCTCTCTTTGCTGCTGGGATAATGGTGATAGCGTGGTATAGGGGGCTGTATTTCTATGTTGCAAGTGCTAGTGTCAATAGTATCAGACATATCAATCTGCATATTCTGGGCTACTACATTACCTTGTTGCATGTCTGAAGTGTCAGCTGCAGTATTAACCTTTTGGCACCGACTCCCAGCATCCACGAGGTCCGGGTATTCAGAGTTCCCAGGGGCTGGAAGGGAATCAGCGATGCCTCCTGCCTCCTCATTCCGCCCAGACCGCATTCAGCAGGGTGGAATCTGACGTGGAAATCACTGTGCCAGAGGCCTGCAGCAGGTCAGTTGCCTTCCAGTTCCCGGATTGTAGCAGCTTTAGGATCGGCTTCCTGACCCGGGAGCCAGACACCTTCCTTGCAGCCGGCAGTCGTCCGTGTATCTCATCGTGAGCTGTCGCAGTCTAATCGTTTGTTGTAGTCGCTGTTGCCGTAGTCATTGCAGCGCAACCCCTTCGTCCTCCTCTCTGCGTGCTGCCTTGCTGCAGGGCCATGTCGGGGATGACAGCAATACTCAGCCAGTTGATAGTAGAACAGTATGGACCGAGGAACCACTTAGCGGTCTTGACTAGCTGCAAGTAGTGACGAGGGATCCATGCGAACTGCCCACACATCGGGCTTCACAGATCAGGGAGGATACACGTTGAATCAGCACTGTATCAGATACTCTCCTCTTCTTTAGCATATTCTTAAGCATATTCCGTCAATCGTAAATACTTCTGGATGATGTGTAGGAGAAACTCATGGTACGTGCTCACCGCAGCGGAGTCAAGCCACCATCTTCCTTCTCCTCCGCTTTCCAATATAGTGATGACATTTTGGTATTTGGCACAACACAAAAGGAACATTACTAAGCTCTTACACAAGTGTGCCAGTTACTTGCGGATGCAGGTCTACCTCTGAATACACAAAAGTATAAGTTTCACAAGAAAAAACTCAAGCTCTTTGGGCACATATTGTTGGAGGGAGGAATGACTCCTGATCCCGGATAAAGTGCAAGCTTTGTCATCTACTTGCCCTTCACAAGTTGTAACTATGCTGTGATCCTTCTTAGGGATGGCCAGTTATTGCTCAAGGTAAATTCATCACTTTGCTACAGTGAGTGCCCCATTGAGAGAGTTGACAAAGTGAAATGTCCCATTCCAGTGGTCCTCTGAATGTAATCAAAGTTACAAAACAATAAAAGATGTGATTGAAAATGCAACAGAAATTAACTACTACTTTGGACCCAAATTGCATACTGAAATCATAAAAGGTTGTGAGCCCGGTGGGGCTGGGAGCTATTCTTGCTCAATACATCCAAATGCTCAGAGACACATTGTGGCTTATGCCAGTCGAAGTCACTCTGAAACTGAAATTGCCTATTCTCAGTAAGAGAAGGAGAGTCTGGTTGCAGTGGGGGTCTGGAAACATTTCCATGTGTAGCTGTATGGAAGACATTTCACCATCATCACAGAACATCAGGCACAGGACACTCGGGGCTCTCACAGGGCTTTCACACCTGAACACACCGGAAGCCGGTGCATTAGGTATCTTCAGGAAACAAAAGCAAGCACAAGCAGAAAGTATCAATCCGCTTTTTCTCACTGGCAATTTTGCTGGCTAAAAGAAGTATAGCTATGCATTGGCGATCCCCCACGGGTCCCCCGACTGTGGCATGGGTGGGAGCAGTACACAAATGGGCAACGGCGGAGAAAGACACATTAAGGGAGGAAGAGGTGAAGTGGATACATAAGCACCCCATCTCTATGGAACAGACCTTATTACTACACCAATTCAAACAGCCACCTACACACAACGACGCAGTTGGCTCCCCACACACCCCAGTGGACCCACACTCAAAAGTCCCGGCCGAAAGCACACATGCCAATTCTCCTCTTGTAGCAAATACGTAATGTTGCTCGAGATTATCACCATAAACCTCACAGGAATCGAAGACAAGACATAAGGGCTGGATCAAATCCACCTTCCCCCCCCCCCAGCAGCACTCAGACATACCAACCAGCGAGGAAAGCACCAACCCTGACACCCCGTCCGATAGATTCCATGAACGGTATCCCAGTTTCGCATCCCAGTTCTACATAGGATTTGTTTAGCGTAAGACCTGAATAAACACAGGATACATGTCTATTTCAATGCAAGGATGGCAGCAATGTCCAATGATATATTATGCACGAAATGAAGTCAAATTACTTGTATCTTAACACAATCTGTCTTTTGTAATATGAAAATGCCAATAAAAACATATTTTTAAAAATCATAGATCATCAGGCACTGCTTGCTATCTTTGAAAACCCTAAGGCAAAGATGCATACTCACATTGAGAGGTGGGGATTGTATCTGCAAGAAAATGATTGTGAAATTGTACACAATTGTACACAAGCCGGGGAAAGATTATAACTCTGCTGATTACTTTTCACAAGTGCCGCCCCCGCACCACAGTTCAACATCCAAAGTGGCTGAGGAGTATGTTAACTTTATTATGAGGTCTAGTACACCAGCAGCTCTATCACTTGGGCAGATTGTGGCTGCTACCACCACAAATAATAACATGTTCATACTCAAAGACATCAATACAATTTTCTTGTGGGGGAAAAATGTTCAACCAATTGCTGATAATGTTGAATTTCAGAAATGTAAAAATTTACAAGATGAATTATCCTTCACTTTGAGAAGGAATTGGACTGAGAGGCCCGAGAATCGTCATACCGGAGAGCCTGGGACAACAAGTCATTGAGCTTGCCCATGAAGCACATTGTGGCATTGCATCCACTCTGGGAGATAAGCAGTTACATAGCATCCAATGACTATGTCTGACCTTCCTGGACATGCTTGGGAGAGAGTGGCAGTTGATTTCTTTAGACCCCTGGAAAATGGACAGCATCTTAAGTTGATCATTGACGAATACTCACGTTTTCCTTTGGTGGAAGACTTATCATCGACAACACATGACTCCACTTCCCACTTACACTTTCACCAACACTAGTAAGGATGACAGCCATATCCCTCTCTCCTCCCCCCTCCTCCCGTCCACCGCAGGCTTCTGATTCTATGACCTATCGGCTTCCACGCCCCCAGTTACCCGGACATCCACCCCCAATTATACAACTAGCAGTACCACACCGATTCAGCTCACGCTCCCCCTACCCATCATGAACGAGACCACTCTTGCATATCACACTTCTACAGATACCACTCTAGGCCGGACCATAGATCCCCATCCTTACTCCCCATCAACCTGCTTCCGTGACCCCAGTTACCCGGACGTCCACCCCCACCCCCACCTACACTACTAACATCACCACACCGAAACAGCTCAAGCCTCCCTCCACACCTCCCTCCTCTGCCCACCGACATGGCAAAGCCTCTACCCAACCATCCACATCAATATTCCTACCACACTCGCACCCAACTCCACAGTTGAACGCACACACCCCAGCACTAGCACTTTCACCCATCCAGTTGATACCCCAAACACACACACACAGTGCTTCTCCCCCCACCAACTTATCCCCTAAAGGCACTAGACTTGATGAGATCATCTCCACACTTCACCTAATCAAAGAAGACCTCCACGCTTTTAAAATCATGCTATCGAATCATCCATGTCGCCCAAGATCCAACATTCCTAACAAGTCCCCTACACACCCCGACAGCACCAAACACATGGCTCCTAGATGGTTGTCAGTACCCACCCGCAACCTACCCTCCCGCCCATCGCGCACTAATAATCATCTCCCCGAGACCGATCTTCTCTCTCTCCTGCTCTCCTACGAACCACCCTCTACTAACACCGATCCTCGCAAACTTAAGCACATCCCTTCTATCCTTGCAAACCCTCACAGGCCCTCAACCCACAACAACAGAGGAGTCATCGTCAATAATCTCTGTAAAGTCTCACTCAACCAGGAACACACCTCATCCCTTGCCACCCCCGTCTTAAATGCTCACTCCTGAATTGTAGATCAGCATCGAAACACGCAACTGACATAGCCGACCTCATTACCTCGACTAACCTCGATCTCATCATTCTCACTGAAACATGGCTTTCAAATTCTTCTTCGCCCCTCATCGACATCCTAGTTCCCCCTAACTATGACATCATCAGACTAGACAGGGTAGGAGGCAAGAGTGGAGGGGGTATTGCATGTATACACCGGAGCAACATCACCATAAACAGAGCCATACCCTCGTTACTCCCTTCCTGTGAATACATCAGCCTCGACATCAATAGTAATGGTAAACCTGTCTGCTCGCTCCACATCATATATCACCCACCTGGCGATAACCTATTATTCACAAAACACCTCATGGTCCTGATCACATCACTCACCGGTCGACGAAATACACACATTTTCCTTGTTGACTTTAACCTCCACTGGAACGACCCTAGTGACACAGTAGTCAACAGCCTCAAAAACTTCCTCAACACCTTAGACCTCATCCAATTATGCAATAGTCCTACACACAACAAAGGCGCAATCTTGGACGTAATAATCTCTAAGATTCACTCCACCCATCTGGAATCGATCCTCCCTTGCGGGTGGTCGGATCATCACATCATCACCTTCTTCATCAATGAAACAATTAAGCTGACCCCTGCCCAAGCTACAAAACCTAAGGTTTGGAAAAGGGACTGGAAAAAGCTCAACACAAACACTTTACCCGCCTCTAGCAAGAAACTACTTCTACTCCCTGCTGGAACATCTAACGTAACCGACCTCACCAACCACTACCTAAACTCCATGACCAAGATAATTAACACATTTTATCCCCTGCAACTAAAGAGAGTCTCCCAGAAAGCCTCTAAACCTTGGTTCAATGGTCTCCTTAACGAGGACAGACGATCTCTCAGAACTGCTAAACGCAACTCATCAGTACCATCCGCCAAGCACCTCCTGACTCTAAAAAGAAAGAGAAATGCTTACTTTCGCAAGGTCAAACGCACTGAAGCAGACTTCTTCAGCCAACAACTTGACCAGGCAAGAAATCGACCCAAAAAACTTTTTGAATTAATCAAAACGCAATCTAAGGACCAACCTCAACGGCCTCCTGACCTAACTCACCCACAACCATCTTGGGAGGACTTTTCTAACCACTTTAACCTAAAGACGGAGAACATCAAGAAAGATCTCCTCAAGGACCTCAACTCCTTGATCGTAACGAAGCATGTCTCCTCATCCTATTAGACCTCTCCTCAGCATTCGACATGGTCAAACACGAACACTTGATAGATCTGTTGAAACACAGAATGGGTCTTTCAGGTCCAGTGCTCGACTGGTTCACCTCCTTTTTGCAAAACCGGACTCAAAAATTCAAGATCAACAACCCACTGTCCAAACCAGTTCCAATTACGCAAGGAGTCCCACAAGGCTCCTCACTATCCCCTACACTCTTTAACCTCTTCATGGAACAACTTACCGATCTGTTACAAACATCCAATGTACAATTCCACATGTATGCAGACGATACCCAACTCTACCTCAAGATCAATACCTTGGACGACATTACGTTGCTCAACAATACTCTTAAGGCCACCCAAACATGTCTGGCAGTGAATCACCTCAAACTGAATGCCTCAAAAACTGAATTCCTCCTCATTGCTCCTCCCGCCAAAGTCCCCACTATGCACAATTTGATAAAACACCTTACAGCACTAGATGTTCAAAGAAACCATTGTGGACTCGGCGAAATCTCTGGGTATAACCTTGGACTGTAACCTCGATATGCAGAAGCATATTAGTAATGCAACGAAGGGAGCTAACTTTCAGATCAACACACTAAGGAAGCTTAAGCCCTTCCTACCCCCAAATGACTTCAAGTTAGCGTTGCAGGCCTTAGTTCTACTGCGGCTGGACTATGGCAGTGTCGCGTTATGCGGTCTTCCAAAAACCGCCACAGCTCCTCTAGGAGCCTCCACCAACGCCGCAGCAAGACTCATCACTG
Organism: Lissotriton helveticus; assembly: GCF_964261635.1. Taxonomy (NCBI): domain Eukaryota; kingdom Metazoa; phylum Chordata; class Amphibia; order Caudata; family Salamandridae; genus Lissotriton; species Lissotriton helveticus. The sequence goes on along the minus strand of NC_136058.1, from coordinate 142,867,053 downwards.
GCTCGAAAAAATGGGCCCACATCTCCCCGGATCTAAAATCCTTAAACTGGCTGCCATTTGAAGCCAGAATCCACCTCAAAATAGCTTGCATGAAGCACAAGGCCCTACATCATAGTGCACCCAGCTACCTCACACAAAAACTCACAATATCTGGAGGATCAAGATCAACAAGAAGTGCGGAAAACTTCCTCTGAAACCACAAAAATTCAAGAAGAAAAAAATGTATAATCGTTCCTTTTCAGGAATGGCACCCAGGATATGGAATGCCCTGCCAACAGAAATTAGACGGAACCCTTCCACCCCTTCCTTCAAACTGGAAGTAAAAGGCATCCTTATTGCAAAATTTACATAAACATGGCTTGACTGGACAGTGGCAATCCCCTAGTCCATTTAGCTTACCCACCAATCGAATGCTTTTCTTTTATATGTACAGCTTTATTCCATTCATTATGACTTTTTCATCATCAATGGCCTACCATCATCCTTAAATACCGACCGTTTCGATATGGCACCTTATCTGTCTTTTCCTTCTATCTATGTCTGTCCCTGCTGCCAATCTATATTAATTCTATATTATATTATAAATATATTATAAATCTATATTAAGTCCTGCTTATCCATAATGTTTGATTTACCCTGTGTTCATGTATTAAGCATTTTGACTTTACTCTTACGTTCCTGTTTATTTTTATTGTTTTGATATGCCTATACACATTTACTGTAATGCGCTCTGTTATATGTACAGCTTTATTCCATTCATTGTGACTTTTTCATCATCAATGGTCTACCATCATCCTTCAATACCGACCGGTTCGATCTGGCACCTTATCTGTCTTTCCCTTCTATCTAGCTCTAGCCTTACGGCCAATCTATATTAACTCTACATTATATTATAATTATATTATAAATCTACATCAAGTCCTGCTTATCCATAATGTTTGATTTACCCTGTGTTCATGTATTAAGCATTTTAACTTTACTCTTACGTTCCTGTTTATTTTTATTGTTTTGATATGCCTATACACATTTACTGTAATGCGCTCGGTTATATTCATAATGTTCGATCTGTGCCTTGTTCTTTTATTTAGTTTTTTTATTTTATTCTTATGATCCTGCTTACTTTTATTGATTTGTTATACCTGTACACATTTACTGTAAAGCGCTCTGATACCCATAAGGGTCTTGTTCGCGCTATATAAAACTTTCAAAATAAAAAAATAAATAAGTCATCCAGTGCCTTGATAACATATTTGCAGCATGAGGGAAAACTGTCTAATATCAAAACAGACAATGTTCTGCTTTTTAATAGCAAGGAGTTCAAACAGTTACGTAGTCAACTCAACATTAAGCATCAAAAGACCACACCACTCTGGCCCCAGGCCATGGTGTTGTCGAATGATTTATGGGCACCCTCAAAAGGATAATTCAGCGAGTGTCATTTGAGAGAATCAATCTGAAGCACGCCATGTGTAAAGGTTTTCTTGCCTATCGGACAACTCCTCACTCCACCACTGGTGAGAGTCCTGCCACCTTGCTATATCGGAGAGCCATAGGAACTAAGATACCACAGGGGACATCAGGCCGATCAACAACCGCTGGCAAGGTTCATGTCATGGACACTCCTCGAAAGGGCAAAATGAAAACCTACGCTGATTGGCGATGACACACCCTGGAAACAGTCTTCAACAGAGGGGACTGGGTACTTGTCAAACAGAAATGGAAGTGGAAAATGGACATTCCGTTTGCTGTTGACCCACTGAGAGTTGTAAAGACCAAAGGACACATGGGGATTGCAAGTCATCCCGGAAAGTCCATCACCAGGGACTCATCACACTTTAGACATTTGACTTGGTGTTCGTCCACTCCTGATAGTATGAGTGAGGTAAACCTACCTAAACCTACCTGAGCATCCAGATCAAACATCTGAGCCTATTTCATCGGTGACTTGTCCATGTAACACTCAGCTACCTCATATTACTCAATCTGCCAGACCAGTGCGGTCCGAGACTCACGAGGGCGCGGTGGTGGCAGTCCAGCCACCACCGCACAGGTGCTCCAACAGCCCTATTAGGACTTTGGCAGTCGGTCCGCATTTGCACTGCTGCAACCGCAAGGTAATGGTGTTCCCTGGTGGTCTGAGGGCCACAGTATGCTTAGTGGTTCCCTGAGGCACCGCCAAGCATATCACGACTTTCCTCACCGCCAGCAGTGTCATGGAAGTTCATACTCCATTTAACTGCAGGGGGTGAGGAAAGAATGGGGGCCCTGCAGGGTCGACTCTTGCCTCTGTGCACGGGATGAATGCGGGTGGCTGGCCACCTGTTGTGCCCCCCCTGTAGTTTTGCAATCCTAGTTCCTGCACAGGAAGGAATGTACAACATGGTGCATTCCTTCCCGTGTAGGAACGTAACTGGCAGTTTCACGGGGGTGCTGTTTAAGGCTCCCAGTGAGCATTCAAACAGAACAGCCACGGGACAGCCACACCGCCCGCCCGACCACAAAATTACTTGTAATCTGGCGGGAGTCAGTGACTCTTGGCGGTGCGGGAACGCGTCTGCAACAGTGGCATGCTGCCCCCGTCCTCCGCCCCACTAAAAGTTATACTCAGTCTCTCCTTTGCAAAGGTGAAATCACATCCTTTTACAGGACTTTAATCAAAGGATTTCATACATTCACCACATAAGTAAATGGTTCACAGGCTTTTCACCAATAAGAAGCAAGCAAAAAGAAACATTTACTACACAATACCTTCAGGGATTCTTCCACCATTTGGCTACATTGAACTCAAGTATTCCCAGAATCTGCACAGGCAACAGATTTGTTACATAATATGTTGTGCCTTTTGAAACAGTCAAATTGTCCTTGCTAAAAGTACATTCCGTTCATTGCAGTTGGGACAGTCTCAGTTCTTCATAGCGAAGCCTAAAATCCTTTATTACAGCACAATAACAGCAGCAATGGTCATATGATTTACTAGGCTTCTTGTTCCCTTAGCTTAACCCACCTTTTGATAACATTCCTTTACAAAGTTTTAAAAAGAAAAGCACGCATGCAGTGTCAAATAGTATGACCTGGAGAGTGGTCAAAAGAAATGGTAAAATTCCTCCACCTACTGCTCCTAGCCATTCGCCAATTTTTTCAAATCCTTGTCCAGTAGTTCTGAATACAGAATCCATTCCTTCACATGCACCTGTCTCTTCCAGTTCAGTTAGTTCATGGTGATATTAGTGATAATATCAATTTAGCTGTCAATCTGGTCATCTATTTTTTGGAATGCATGCACAACATTCCCTTGAGTTCATTGCATAAACGTTTCCTTTCTTTGCAAGAAGGCTGTCTAAAGCAAGGGGATTCTGAATTATCATGACCATCATCCCAAGCAGTTCTTTGTTAATAATGGTCAAAGAATCTGCAGTATTAGTGACAAGTCTTTCTACTAAAATTGACTGTTCCCTAATTTTAACATCATCATTTAAAGCTACACCTACTGAGGGTAATAATGCTCCAAAGATATCACTTAATATTTACTTGAAGCTGTGTCTGCTCCATCTTATGTAGTTGCCTTGTTTATGGCCTATGTCAATAGTGTGATTAATGTTGGGGAAATCTGAAGCTGTATAGCAGCTATCTTCTCAAGTATGCAGCAGTTGAAAGTAAGCTGACTTACCTTACCACACACATAGTATATGCCTTTCATACTTATTTCAAGCCCAGCAAAACTCTGTTTTTAGCTAAATAGCTATGCTTTAATTCCCTCCATCCTACGTCTTCCACAGTTTCATTACCTTTTTGTCTGCATACCATACATAAGGTTCCCTTCTTTGCGATCTCAACACACAATCATTGGGGTGAATCTTCCATATTCCCATTGACCTTTTGCCTAGTTTCCGTCTGCTTTATCCCTTCACTTCCCTTCTCTCCTTCTTGGTTTATTCTTTCATTTAATTTGTCTGCAAATGTTGTCTCATCCTCGCTAACCTTACAAGTTTAGTTATGCACACCAGGGTTATAGAAATTTGCATTAGTTAAGGGGGTAAGGAATTTCAAAATATACTCATGCTGATCCATTTGGTCACTTGAAAGCTTTAGAAAAACAGTAAGCGGGTTTAATTGCCCACATATACATGTTTGATCTTTTCATAAAAGGTATATTTTCTAACTGGCATTCATAATTTGTATGAGTGCTGCCGGAAAATAGATTAAGGAAAAATGCTACATGAGAACGCGCAGGATAGTGGCAAGTGAACCTATGCAGACTCTTCTGCTGCAGAAGCTGGAAAGATGGGAACACGCTAAACAATTTTTATATGTATTATTTTAACACTCAGCAGGCATGCGATAATTTACATTATAACTGTAAACATCCTCAAGATGAGGGACATGCATTTCCTTATTGGTTATTTATTGGGTTGATTATATTGCGAGGGTGAAGCCCTTCTCTTCAGTAGATAGATAGCTAACATCCACCCAGCTACAGAAACAGCTATGGCGACTACCAATACTACTAGGAGAATTGTGCAGTGTTGCTGAGCCATATTGGCCGCACCAATACTACATCAGCTGGATGACCAAGTACCCTAGAGTCCTCTGACTGTTGCTCTAAATCTCTTTCTGTTTGTTCAACTTCAACGTTTGTGTAAATTGAATTCTTTCATCTGTTGTTTCAACTCATTGAGGTTCAAAATTCAAGCTAGCCTGGCTGATGAGGGGTGATACCCCGAAACCAACCCCAGGATGCTTGTTTCAAGTTCAGGGGTGATCTCGCCTGGCAGTTTAGACTGGACTGTTCCCATGGGGAGCATGGTCGAGACTGATTTGCATATGGCTGTGTCCAAACTGCGGTGGTGTGGTGAGCAAAAACTGAATGATTAAACCTAGATCTATGAATGTGGGTGAATGTTTGTTTTTTCAGCATTCCATCCATCACCTGTTTCTTTTTGCGTTTGCAATTTAAACTTGGCACCTGCTGCCTGAGTCTCTAACTCTACTCCAGTTGGTGTGTAATATATCACGCAATGAAGTTTAGAGAGTAGTTCCCTTCCTAACAAGTTCCCGGGTCCTAAATCGCATATGACAAATTGGTGACAATCTCTGATGGTCACTATTTTAACTGGGTCTGGGGCCGAATTCTGATAGGTACGCTGCTGATTTGTGATGTCAATGACTCGGATCTCTTTTCCCGAAAGGGGTACGTTTGGTACCTCAACCATTCTAATGGTTGAACAGGTGGCTTCAGTGTCTATAATGAAGGATGTTATGTTATGTTATGTTATGTTAAAGAGATTTGGTACCGCGCTCATTCACCAATTGGTTTCTTGGCGCTCAAGACAAGTGGAAAGAAGACACAGGGGGGTAGAAACAGCTAATCGTGAGCCAGATGGAACAGATAAGTTTTCAAGAGTTTGCGAAAAGTGATATAGTCAGGTGAGAGCCGGATTGAGAGAGGAAAAGAGTTCCAAGTGGAAGGGGCGAGAAAAGAAAAACAGGCCCGCCGTGTTTCTTGCGTTTGAACCTGGGAGTGATCAAGAGGTTGTGGGCAGAAGATCTAAGGTGTCGAGAGGGGACGTGGGGGTGTAGGCTAAGAGAAATAAAGACAGGGGCAGAGGCAGATAGAGATTTGAAAACAATGCATCCCATTTTGAAGATGCAGCGTTGCGCGACCGGGAGCCAGTGGAGTTTTTTCAGCATCGGCGTGGCATGTTGGTGTTTAGGCTGTTGGAAGATCAATCTGGCTGCCTGGTTTTGCACCAATTGTAGTCGGTGAAGGTGTTATGCGGGAATCCCCACGTATAGACAGTTGGCATAGTCTATACGTGAGGTAACCAGGGCCATGATAACAAGGGTGAGAGCCTCTGATGATAAGAACCTTCCAATCTTCCCGATTCTGCAAAGGCGATAGAAGCAGGCCGACGTAACAGCGTTGATATGCGGCCGCATCGACAGGTCGTTGGAAATGATAACTCCTAGGCTCTTCACAGAATTGACTGGATTGGGAGGGGAACCGAGGGCAGGGGGCCAGAAGTTAGGAGTCCAAGGGTGCGAAAGCCCACCGACCAGAACCAACTCTGTCTTGCTAGGGTTGAGCTTCAGCTGACTGAAGTTCATCCACTCATAGATGGTGACCATGGTTAATTGGAAGTTGAGGCAAGAGAGAGGTGAGGGGTCGATGGGAAAGATGAGTTGCAGATCATCTGCATAATTAAAGATAGTGACAGAGGAGTGGTGAAGAGAGGCAAGAAGGGGCTGCATGTAGAGATTAAACAAAAGAGGGGACAAGGCAGAACCCTGGGGAACACCACAGAAAAGTAAGATTTGGGGGGCAGAGAAGGTGGACAGTTGTACCGATTGGGAGCGGCGTTGGAGGAAGGACACAATCCAAGACAGGGCCGGGCCCAGGATGCCCGCGTTTCTGACACGGTCGATCAGAATGTCATGATCGACCGTGTCAAAGGTGGCCGAGAGATCTAATAACACCAGGGCCTGGGCCAAGTTCTTATCGCCCCCCCCGTCTCAGTGCATCCATAACCGCTACCACCACTGCCTCCGTGAAGTGGGCCGGTCTGAAACCTGCCTGTTGTCATCCAGGAAGAGAGTTTCCTCGATGAAGGCGCTCAGGCTACGGGTGACATAAGTCTCCAGGACCTTCCCCAAATAGGGGAGAAGGGAGATAGGTCGGTAGTTACCTAAGACCGCAGGATCAGAACTGTTTTTTTTAAAAATAGGTACAACCACTGCTCTTTTGAAAGCATCGGGGACAGAGCCTGTGGAGAGTGAACGATTTAGTAGGTCAAGAGGAGGACCAGGGCAAGCCATGAAGGCGTCTCTAAGGATATGGGGGGGACCGCAGTCGTGGGGAGAACCAGAACCGACAGCCTGAAGTAACGAAAAAAAAGTGTCCAGGGAAATGGGAGGGAATTCGTGCAGGGACTGGGGATTCGGGGAAGGGAGGACGCTGACCTGGGGCGTGGTAGTGGAAGGGATGTTCTTTTTAATCGTGGAGATTTTATCGATAAAAAATAAGTTTAGGGAGTCGCATAAAGCCTGCGAGGGTTGAGGCTGAGGCGTAACGCGATCTGGGAGGGAGAGTTCAGCCACGATGGAAAAAATTTCTTTTGTTTTTGATGCAGCGCTAATGATTTTCTGGGAACAATGAAGGGATTTGGCCAAAATAATAGATTTTTTGTAAGCTTTTAGTAGATCGATGTAAATAGCCTTTAGTGGGGGGTCGTAGTTACGCCTCCAGCGACGCTCAGCCTGCCTGAGAAGGAGTTTGTAAGGATACAGGATGTATATATGTATATATTAACCTCTACTTCTACACAAGGGCCACTCTGGTCCACTTCCAGGACTGCAACAAGTACGCACTCCCCCAGACACCATCATTGAGACTGTTCGGATCCCACTGAGCTCACCAACTTAATGGGTACTGGAAAAGTTTGGGTCATGAACAGGTTCTCCTGGGCCCTAACACTGCACTAATCCAGACAACCCTTATGGTGATTTTAGTGGAAGTGAAGTTTCTCACTTTGCATATGTATGGGCACTAGGGGAAACTGTGGTAGCCCTGGCCTTTCGATTTTGGGGTTCATCATAGGGAGTCTTGGCACCAGGGGAATTTTCACTTGCATCATGGGATGAGGTACTCGAGCATCAACCATCACTCAGTTGGGGTTGTATAAGCACTCTGCTTCCAATGGCCAATCTTGTGGCAAATGGGACAGGGAGTAACCTCTTTCAGAGCACCTAAACTTGTCCCTTGTACACCTCCTCCTGCTCTCCCCATCCCTTGCACATTTCTTCCAAAGGACATAGAGACTCCCTGGATGTTCATTCCTATATGTGTATCAAATTCCAACTCTGGACCAGGCATGTTCATTCCCCTCACACCTCCGTTCTGTGCTAAATGTTCATTCAGTCCCCTCTGCTTAACATCTAATGTGTCGCTGCAATATTTTGCAGCGACACATTAGATGCATACACATTAGATATTTTGCATACTGCAGTTTGTCATCTATGGGCTTGCTTTGCCAGCAAAGGACACCCTGTATTACCTGAGTTCTGATTTCTGTTCACAGCCCATACACAAAAGAATCAATAAATCCTCCTA